>NC_056541.1:797500-847500 GCF_910596095.1 Thunnus maccoyii | reverse complement strand
TGGTACTGGTAGACCAGCTGGAGCGGTACTGGTAGACCAGCTGGAGCTCTACTGGTAGACCTGCTGGAGCGGTACTGGTAGACCTGCTGGAGCGGAACTGGTAGACCAGCCAGAGTGGTACTGGTAGACCAGCTGGAGTGGTACTGGTAGACCTGCTGGAGCGGTACTGGTAGACCCGTTGGAGCAGTACTGGTAGACCAGCTGGAGTGGTACTGGTAGACCTGCTGGAGCGGTACTGGTAGACCTGGGTCCTGGACCTGCTGGAGCAGTACTGGTAGACCAGCTGGAGCGGTACTGGTGGACCTACTGGAGCAGTACTGGTGGACCACCTGGAGCGGTACTGGTAGACCTGCTGGAGCGGTACTGGTAGACCTGGGTCCTGGACCTGCTGGAGCAGTACTGGTAGACCAGCTGGAGCGGTACTGGTAGACCAGCTGGAGTGGTACTGGTAGACCTGCTGGAGCGGTACTGGTAGACCTGCTGGAGCAGTACTGGTAGACCAGCTGGAGTGGTACTGGTAGACCAGCTGGAGTGGTACTGGTAGACCTGCTGGAGCAGTACTGGTAGACCAGCTGGAGTGGTACTGGTAGACCAGCTGGAGTGGTACTGGTAGACCTGTTGGAGCAGTACTGGTAGACCAGCTGGAGTGGTACTGGTAGACCTGCTGGAGCAGTACTGGTAGACCAGCTGGAGCGGTACTGGTAGACCAGCTGGAGCGGTTCTGGTATATATATACATATCTTCACACATTAAACAGCTGCACAGATTATAATTATTTCAGATTGAAGATAAATTCCACTGGACGTTTGAACTCAGCAGTAGATGAAGTGAGAGATGAAGCGTGCAGGACTCAAATGATTCATATCTGTCACAGAACCAGTTCTCCTCTGGATCTGGATCCTCTTTCTTGCCTGAATGTGGCCCCAAACACAAACACCTGGTCAAAATGATGCATTTAGAGTTCTGTAAAAGCATCTTACAGATGCCAAACCAGTGACCCCCCAGTCCTCCCACTACAAAGCCAAGAGCTGAGCAGAGAGAAGAGTCCAGTCAGCTGGTCCTGACACTCACATCAACAACCACATCATTATATTATTATTATTATTATTATGTATTTCTTTCAAATCAAACTCTTATTATTATTATTGTTGCTGATCCATCAGTTCTGTTGTTTTCTGTTCTTTAATGTTTATTTGTGTTACAGAATATTGTTGTCTTTGTTGTTGTTTTTGAAATATAATGTAAACATGTTTTATTGTTTGAATCTGCTTGTATAATGTATGATGTGCTTTGGCGATACTGTAATAACAATAATCAATAACAATAACATGCTAATAAAGTCTCTTTGAACTGAACTGGATGTTCACATTTCATCTAGAATCTATGTGTCAAAGATACTAATAAACGTGTGCAGAATCAAACTGGTTAATATGAAAACTGTAACTGAATATAAACCAGGAACCAAAGTTACTACAGTTCATCCATCCGATAGTTGTTGAAATATTACAGTCAGTAGGATTCATCCTCTGAGGATCATGAACGTGTGAATAATATGAATATTAATAATAATACAGTCTGAACAGACCGACGTGCTGCTAACGAGGCTGAAAGTGACTGAAGGACAAAACTCAACTGTCTGACAGTTTGAGACGCTGCTGTGCATCTGCAGCCTCTGTTGCCGTGGCAACTGATGCTCTCTCACACACACACCTGTGATAGTAATTTGTTTTGACATCTAACAGACTTTGTAAAGACGAGAGATCAAAGAGAAGACGAGTGAAGAACGATTTCAGTGAACAGAGACAAGAGAGAAGAGGATCATGGGAAATGAGAAACACATCAAGGAGGAGGAGGAGGAGGAGGAGGAAGATATCCAGGTACAAAGCTGAGAGTTCAGCTGCAGTTCCTCTAGTGTCCACCAGGTGCTGCTGTGATAAAACTCTGTTGAACTTCTCTCGACAAACACAAAGTCAAGACAGATTTGATCCAAACAGATGAAGTGATGGAAGAACTCAGATACTTTACTGCAGTAAAAGTCCCGATACAGCAACGTACAAATAGTGTTTCGGCTCTGAATTATATATTATATATATAATATTATTCCCTCTCCAGAGCTGCCTGGATCCTGATGAGTGAAAACACCAACATGTAACAACACACACACACACACATATATATATATATGTGTGTGTGTGTGTCAGATGGATCCTTCCATTGTTTTCTAAAGTGTGTTTTGTCACATTTTGCTCATATGTACCAGTTTAATTTGTGTTCTAACAGGATCCCTAATAAAAAGTTAATTAAAAACAGAATCGCAGTAAACAGCATCATCATCATCATCATCATGTATAATCATTCATGTTTCCAGAAATCCATTACTGCTAAAATATAACAATACGTTTCAGAAATCAGTTCAATGTTACAGGATTTCTGTTTGTTTGTTGAAACTTTAGCTTATTAAACGTATTAAAATGTTTAAAGCTGCAACAATTAATCGATTTATCCATCAACAGAAAATTAATGGTTCAATTAAAGGATCAATTGTGAAATATTGTGCCGCCTGTCGACCATTTGAACCTTCTTTAAAAATATGAAAGCAGATAAACTTCACTTGAAATTTACTTTTTTATCTTTATCTGTTTAGATGAATCTGATATGAATATTGCAGCAGGTGTCAGCAGCCAGACTGGAACACTTAATGACACACACACTTCACTACTACTACACAAACACTTAATGACACACAAACACTAAATGACACAAACACACATCTGAAAAAGTTGGTTTTTATTTCAACTTGTTTTTTTGCGTCACTTTGGAATCACGTATCGACTCAAAGCCAGTTTAGGTTTGGAGGAAAGCAGCTGGAAACCAGTAAGATGACGACAGACAGTCACAGCATCAACAACGTTCCTGACGACACCTTAGTGAATATCTGAGTCTGGAAAAATGGTCTTTCTGTTCAGACAGGAAGGCCACCGCACACTCGTCACATCATCGAACGCATCCTGAGCAACAGAGGCTTCAAAGTAACGAGACTGGACTCTTCCTACGTCCCGCCTCCACGCCGTGGACATGTTTGGGATTTCTGATCACGACCTCACGTTTTCCCTCGACGTCGACCGTGACGAGGCCCCAGAGGACCAGGAGCTGGCAGAAAGACAAACTCTTCATCTTCATCCTCTGATTCGTTCTGTGCAATTATTTCCTCAATTTTCTTTATCCTGCTTTCAAGCTTTTGACTCGGCTGAATGTTGTTCGCCGGTCTGAAGAACTCCAGCGCTTTAACCTCGTCTCCTTGTCTGGCGACATCTTTACCATCTTGGATGAATCTGTAATAAAGTAAAAAGACAGAACATCAGAGAGTTATTAGAAAACAATGCTGAAACTTGAAAGCTGCATTAATCTATTTTAATCACCAGCCTGCAGAAAAATATCAGAACAAGCAAACAGACAGCAGATAGAAGCAGCTTCATAAAGCCTGCTGGGAATAAAGAGGCCACGCAGGTGTTTCAGGTCAGCAACTGATGACAAAACGTGGTGTCACATCAAGCTCATAATACTTTTACCAGTTAATCCTAAAATATATAATAGGAACATGCATAAATCCCCGAACTCCCGTCATTTATAGCAAGCGGCAGTTTCAGAGTGTTTTGTCGGATGACCTCAGGGTAACGTGGGTTTGTGTGTTAGCCAGCACGCGGCTAACATGCTAACAGGTTTTTAGTTTTGTGTAAAGTGACGCCAGAAGCCGCCTGAGTGTGACGGAGCGGCTCAGACCGCCTCCCTGTCGACACACAGCCGCCGTGAGAGCATCACGTCTCCGTTACTGACCTCCAGAAGCGACTTCCAGCGGCTCCCCTCGCGGCCGGTGTCCCGGACTGACTTCACCTCTCCCGGTTAGATGATCCGTGGTGTTGTGATGATTTGAACCCGCAGCTTTTACCCCCCCCCCCGCCATTTCCTCCTCAGCCAATCAGAGAGAACTTAGAGTGATGACGTTACGATTACGTTGCCCAATCGGGAAACAGATGAATGCAGGGGGGCGGAGCAATAAGCAGAGCGCAACCAATAAATGAGCAGCAAGACATACATTTAACAGTAACTACATTAATGTTTCATATCATAGCGAGACTGTTTACATCTTTTCAATTAAATATAATCTTTTGTATACAAGTGTAAATAGAAAACAACTTTTTCTGAACATACATCATCTAGATGCAGTGTAATTACTAGCTCGGCTGTACTAGATATTTGATATGTTTAGTAGAAACATCATTTTATGACCCTACAACCAGGAGAAACTGACTTGTATCAAGCTGCTTGGTGTAGCTCTAGGAAACTGTAGTTTTTAATAAAAATATGAGTGTTTTTCCTGGAATGAGAAGTTATAAATACTGAATTGAGAGTATACTGAGTTTAAGGGGATGGTAAACTCATTTGTGTGATCAGATTTTAAATATCTAATTGCTAAATGGGTGAAAATTAATTCTAACCGTGTTTTATCCATGTTTGACAGCTGAGGTTCAAATCTCTCTATAACAGTTGGTCCCATGTCTGAAGCCTTCAAACATGCACCGAGGTCAAGGTTCAAATGTCAGTAAATGAAAGCAGGAGTCATGTAGAATCATCATACTGACATATGTTACTCTCCAGGTTGAGACCTTTACAACGATGTATTTGGTTTAACTTTACGACAAAGTTTTAATGTTCTCATTTCATGGACACAAACCATCTGAGATCTAGTTTCAGAGAACTTTGAAGGACCAAAATATAAAATGAAGCTTTTTGTTTTTTTAGTGGAAATAGTGAGCAGAATGAGTCACTTTCAGAGATTACAACACTGCAGGTTTGGGTTGGAGTTCGAGCAGGTTACTGCTCACACAACCTGGAGCTTTTTACTGTCTTTAGGATTCTTATGGTTTTGGGATTTAATGTGACAAACAGCAGCTCATTCACTCAGAATCTGTTTTATTAGCCAATGCAAACATACAAAGAACGTGTCTAAAAGAATGTGTTTAAAATCTATTTACTGAACTGTATAGTGATAATTTTGAAATGGGATATAAAACTTGAAATGAAATATTGAGTGTAGAAAGGAAATATGGACTCTATGAGCTCTGGACAAAGAGATGAAGTGTATGTGTGTGACATATAATGTCTGTATCACCGTCTGTATCACCGTCTGTATCACCGTCTGTATCACTGACTATATCACCGTCTGTATCACCGTCTGTATCACTGACTATATCACCGTCTGTATCACCGTCTGTATCACCATCTGTATCACAGTCTGTATCACCGTCTGTATCACCGTCTGTATCACCATCTGTATCACCATCTGTATCACAGTCTGTATCACCGTCTGTATCACCGTCTGTATCACCGACTATATCACCGTCTGTATCACCGTCTGTATCACTGTCTGTATTCACATCCTGTAACTATTAATGATCAGAAGTATATGAATATTAAAATAGTAAAATTACATAAAAATATAAACGTCTCCACCGATGAACTAGTTGGACCAGAACCAGGACTCAATAAAACACAAAGTCTCTTCATCACATTTGGACCAGACACCTCAAATAAAGTCTGTCATCCTCCAGATTTTTACATATTTTATTTATTAAATTGTTTCAACTGTAAATTAAATTTCCAACATGAAAAAATATTTCAAAGCTTCACTAAACTGCAAGAAACTGAAGAAACAGCTGATTACAAGAAAAGATTCAATGTGTGTGTGTGTGTTTAATGCTGAAACAATAAACATGAACTATACAATTACACAACTACTGTCTAATATAAAAGGAAACGGTTGAAGAGGTGACATTAGAACAGAGTTTCATGTATAAAGACGTAAACGTTTGAGCAGATTCAGAGTATCGGCGCCGTCTCCAGAGCTTTGACCCGAGCAGCGAAGACCAGAACTCTCTTCTCCACTTCAGCGTTGATCTGGTCCTGCGAGGCTCGCGGGTTCTGACGGACAAACTCTGCGATGCTCAGGATACACTCTCTCTGAAGACACACACACACACACACAGACACACACAGACAAAATGACCCATCAGGGCTCCCGTACATCAACCTGAATCTGTTTTATTGGCCCAGCTGCTGCTGTCAGATTAAGACAATAAAGAATTAAAATACAGCAAAGTAATGTCAGAAGAAATCCTGACATAAAACAAACTAATATTAAAAAACATAATAATGTATAAAGTAAATATTTATACTGAACATGTATAAACTGTTGGATGACATCAGATGTTCCTGATGAAGGTGATGCAGAGGAGCTGTATTCTTCTATTACTGTATTATTGCAGGCAGCTACCTTGTAAGCGTCCACTTGGTTCTGGCCGGTGAAGCGGTTCAGCAGCTCTCTGGCGACCTGGACGCCCGTCACCGCCGTCAGCAGGCCGCGGTCCTCGTCAGTCTGAGAGGACAACCACCGCAGCAGCGCCATCTGCAGGACGGGAAGAAAAAAACCCAAACTGCTGATTTAATGTTTTTATTTCTATTTATTTCTACTCTGCAGCACTGAGAGGATCAGAGGAACAGACTGTGAAACCCCCTGAGGATCATTTCTCATATAATTATAATAAAAACAAATCAAATACTGAAGTGAGATGAATCAATGAAAGAAAGGTGTCGGTCAGCAGGTGCTTCCAGAGTCTCTTTAGTTTTACACCTGGACACGAGGACTTCCTGCTCGACTTCCTGTGATAAACTGGCAGCCGGTGTGGAGACTGTCGAGTGTTTTCTTACAGTCTTCTACACGTGAGGAAATGAAGCATGTCTGATGGTTTCTGACTCCAGCTGAGGGTCTGAACTCTGTATGCAGAGTGTTCGGACCAATCAGAAGCATCTCAGCTCGATCTGGACTTAACTGGAGAAAGTTAGCAGACGTCCACTTTTTAAGCTCGCGGGCTTTATTCAAAAACACCTGCCGTGTGCTGCAGATGAGCTTCTCTGATTGGCTGAGTGATGATTGTGTGATTGAGTGTGAAGGTTGTTATGTAGAATCGCAGCGTTTGATAAACATTTAAAGGGCAAAATTCCAGAGGCTGCAATCAAAACTATGATTATCTCAGAGAAGAACGTCACAGTACATATGCTCATACTATATATATACAGATATATATATATGTGTGTGTGTGTGTGTGTATATTTAGGTTATTTAAGAGATGGATCCTTCCCTTGTTGTTGTTTGTTGTTTTCTTGAGTGTGTTTTGTGTCACATTTTGCTCATATGTAATTTTGTTTATGTGTCCTTTAACAGGAACCTTAATAAAAAATAAATAATAAAAGAGAGTGACAGTAAACAGTATTATCATCATGTATAATCATTCATACAGTTAAATGACTTTATTATTGTCTACAGCAAAAACTGTAAACAGAAGCAAACTGTTCACCGTTGACTGGAAACTTTCAGACTCAAACATTCGTTAATTTTTCAATGATCAATTAAAAGTTAAATTCATGTTTAAAATGCAGATAAACAGTAAACACACGGAGAACATAACAACAGTCATACTGAACTCTTTCACCAATAATAATAATAACAATAATAATCACCAGAATGACGGTGATGATGCTGATAAACCGTCAGGATGTTGCACTGGTATACCGGTATACTGGTATACCGGTATACTGGTAAACGCTGCTCTCCAGTAACAACAGTCAGACTAAACCAACACTAAGTTTTGATTTGTCAGTTTGTGTCGTCATCGTCCTCCTCTTACGTCATATCTTCATCTCTTTTCTTTCTATTCGTGGTTACTAAGGTAACACGTGACTAATTAGAGACATCACCTGTTAATTATTTTTGGTAAGTTTCTGATTTACCATCTGACGACGTATTTCTGTGCTGATGTTGAGAGTTTATTCACTTCTAGTTAGAGCACAGATTATTAAACTGAGAACACTGATAGTTTTATTCTCTTTGCCTCCTCCCGGCCTCCGTAGTTTCACAAGTCTGAAAGTGTTTTTTCCTTATAAAAGGAGGAATTATGAACATGTGAGCTCAGATAAAGAAAACTAAAGTAAAACAATGATCCACATACACATCTTACCTGCTGCAATAACTGAGCGCTGCTCATTTCTGCTCCTGACTTCATGCTGACAAACCGACGAGTTAACGACACAAACACGAAGCAGCAGCTGGTTTAATGAAGATGAACCCGATAAACTTCCTCTGCTCTCAACTAAAGTCTCTGTTTACGTGGAAATACGCCGAAAACGAGAATTCTGTCGACTAGCTGATGCTCAACGCTTCCTTTTCCTGTTTACATCTGTTCTTCTTCGGTGGTGCCTGCGCTGCTGCCGCTGCTGCCACCCAGCGGCCACAACATGAACATACAGAGCAGGAAGTACTCAGATCCTTTACTGAAGTAAAAGTACCAATACTGCAATATAAAAATACTCCGTTACAAGTAAAAGTCCTGCATGAAAAATCCTACTGAAGTATTACAAGCTAAATGTAGGTACTTTATACTTCCACTCCACTACATGTCAGAGGGAAATATTGTACTTTCTACTCCACTACATTTATTTGACAGCTTTAGTTACTTTTCAGATGAAGATTTGACACAATGGATAATATAACAAGCTTTTAAAATACAACACATCGTTAAAGATGAAACCAGTGGTTTCCAACCTTTTTGGCTTTTGACGTCTTACAAAAAGCAGTGTGTAGTCGGGGTCACATTTCACATGTCTATGAGTTGTTAACAGCTCCACCAAATAGTGATTTTTCCCTCTAAACTTCTCACACTGTTTCTTGCAGGACTTTTACTTGTAATGGAGTATTTTTACATTGCTGTATAGGTACTTTTACTTCAAGGTAAAGATCTGAATATGTGCTCACAAATCATTATTTCATAACACACACATTAATATCATCTTTCAGGACTTCTGAGGGTGAAGTTGTTTTTTTTAGATCAATCACTAAAAGTGTTTTCACTTAAAATGACAAAACAATTGAAAGAATTGTTTAAAAAAATGGTTAAATCTCTTCTTTTTCCTTCCACTTTGGTTGACAAACAGTTTACTGTGTTAGTGCCACCATCTGGTCACTCATGTAAGGCAAAGTCTGCTGGTGTAGGAATAGTTTGTTTCAGGAAATAGTCTTGTTCTCTGTGTGAGATGTTCAGATGGATTTCATTCTCATGTAATTAGCCTAGCTTAGCATAAAGACTGGAAGCAGGGGGAAATCTATAAACACCTCTAACAGACTTTAGATCAGACACCAAACCAACGTGTTGAAAGTTCAGAGTCTGCAGGCTCAGACTAATATCTGATGGCTCTGATCAGAACAGGCGTCCTGTTGTTTCATTAAAGATCAGCTGTGACATGAAGAAGCTCTCAGTCTCAGTGCATTATATTATTATATTATTTTACTGCAGGCATGTCTGTTTACAACTTAAACAGACCCCCCCCCCCCCCCCCCCCCCCACGTCAGCCACAGAAAACCAGTGAAGAAGAAACAGTAAACAGTTTGAGCAGAGAAAGGTGGTCGATAGATACGTTTAACTCTAAACAAGCTGTCAAAGTAGACGATAAAGAGAACAACACTTGCATGAAGCGTCCGCCGTTGTTGTTGATGTTGTGTTTTTGTTTCTTCCTCTTCCTATGAAGCGCCGCGCTACTGCCACCATCTGTCCTGTCAGCGATACGACAGCGTTTCTACAAAGTTCTGTTTTCCCCGAACACACTAGAACCCGACCGGAGCCGCAGACATTCAGGCCCGAGCCCAATTTTTTTTTCTTCATAACATACTGTACGAACCTAATGATGCTTATTCTCCAGACGCTGTGGATTCAAGTGGCTGTTTTCTCACACAGTGTCTTGGTCTCTAGCTGATCTGTCGTAGAAGGGACACTGACGGTGTTGACTTATTTCAGATCTTGCTGTACCCATTTGACTTTCGGCTGTAGAAGACTTGCTTTTGTGGGCAGCGGCATTGTGGTCTCTGTGCTGGACTAGTGTCCAGGCCTTGTGACGGCATGTTGCGGTGGTAGATAAGAGTCCTGTCCAGCAGCTTTGGCTTTCAGCACGAGTCTCTTTGATTCTGCTTTTACGTTGCTCTGAGGGTAACCTGGTGATGAAGTCATGCTGGAAATTCTTTGGATGCGTATTCTGGTCTATTGTCTGAAATGACAAAATGGGCTTTCAGTTTCTTTGTCACTGTAGTGGACTTTGTATCTGACAGATAGTCTGGTCTGCTTAGCATTTCATGTGGAAGAAGTGTTTCTTTCTGTTGTTTATTGTCCACTGTCCTGCAGATGTCACACTTGGCTACATACGTCTTGATCTGGTTGTTCATGCCCTGCCAGTGGACACACTCTCAAGCCCTCCGTAGGCATCCTTCCTCACCAAGCTGTCGGGAGGTTAACAGTTCACCCCTGAACCCTCATGATAGCTCAGCTCCTCCTGGAACGAGAACTATGGTCAGATTTCACTCGGTGTCTTCGTCTTGTCTTTGGCCATCCCTGGTGCATTGTCCTGATGAGAATCTGTGTCAGAGAAGCAGCATGAGGAAGTCTGACAGCCACATTGAAGCCACTGACTACCTCTCTGGAGGAAATAGGGAGGTTGATTTGTTAGCTCGGGAGCGGCCAGCTAGACTGAGGCCTTTGCAATTAATCATACCTCCAGAGTGGAAAGATGGTAAAACAGGTCTAACCAAAGTACCACAGCCTGACCGACTGAGCGTGTTAAAGCAAATACACGAAGGTTTAGGGCATGTTGGAGGAGACAGGGTGGTACAGAGATTAAGGGGCTCAGGTCTGGATATACATGAAGCCAGGGGTATAGTGATCAACTTTAGGAAAAGTTACCCCGAGTGTGCACGAGCGGAAACTCATCCACGTCACCCTCACACCCAGTTTAGTGCAGATGTGGCAGGGCCTTTCTCATGCAGATATACACAGGCCATTATATTTCCTCATCTGTGCAGATAAGGGTTCCAGTGTGAGGCGACTCTTACCCATGAGAGCAGCAACAGGAAGGACAGTTTCAGCCAGATTAGCAGAGCTGTTGATTCAATATCCAACCATTAAAACTTTGAGAATGGATAATGGAAGACATTTTAAAAACTCTGAAGTAACACGACTCTTAGAGTCTAATGGTGGACCCTCTTGTTTCTGTTCTGTTTCTTTCTTTCTTCATTTATTATCTCACCACTTCAGACCTAAATTTGACCCCCTAAACATGCTCAAAAACTCACCAAATTTGGCACGCACATCAGGTCTGGTGAAAAATTTGATAAAATGTAAAAATTATCCCCCAAAGTGCCAAAATGTCCTCTATAGCGCCACCTATGTCACTAAAATGGCCGCCACAGCACGTAGGAATGTCATAAAGAGATTGAACCAAAACTCAGTTATTCGTCTCATCAAGACCTACAAATCATACGCTGACACCCCTGACCTAAATCCAACAGGAAGTCCGCAATATGTCCATCAAAGTACGACTGTGCCAATTTTGGACCCCGATCAAACACTATCTCCTCCGAGGGCATTAATGGTATCGGCTTCAAACTGCAGAAAAATAAAATCAAAACTAAAATTTGTAGCTCTGTACTGCAGTTTTTCCTTTATTAGGGCCCGAGCACCCAGTGGTTCACTCACACTCTCCATTCAAATATATGAGTATTTTTCTGTGTCCAGCTGCAGTTACTTATTGACATATACACCTGGTGAATACATGATTTGTAGAGTTGAATGTGCAGTAGTTAGAACTCGATGCATACACCACAAGACAATATGAGGTAGAGGGAGAGGAGGGAAAGTGCCGCTTTATAGAGACTAGGGGTGTGCCCGAATACAAATACATTATTCAGCAAAGCACAAATAGTGGGTTTTATGCAAATATTTGTTTCATACAAATATTTTTAAAATGCTTTAATGATTTTGCTGCCTTTACAAATACAGATACAAATACCGGTATCTCTGCACATCCCTAGTAGAGACTGCTGTTTAGAAGACCAGACCAGAACCTGAGGACAAGAAACAATACCCTAACCCTAACCCAACCCTAACCCAACCCTAACACAACCCTAACCCAATAATTTGGCTTTTGACAGCTTTAGTTACTTTTCAGATGAAGATTTGACACAATGGATAATATAACAAGCTTTTAAAATACAACACATTGTTAAAGATGAAACCAGTGGTTTCCAACCTTTTTGTCTTTTGACGTCTTACAAAAAGCAGTGTGTAGTCGGGGTCACATTTCACATGTCTATGAGTTGTTAACAGCTCCACCAAATAGTGATTTTTCCCTCTAAACTTCTCACATGCTTTCATTTCAATAAATGTTCAAATGATCCAATATTTCAGCAAAAATCAAAGATTAGAGAAAAAGTCCAAAAACTGAAAACAGATTTGTGTATCAGAACTTTGTTTTTTCTTCTTTCCTCTCCCATTAATCATCTCACCACCCCTCAGATTTATCTGCTGACCCTTTGGAGGGGCCCGACCCCTAGGTTGGGAACCACTGGACTAAACTAGCTAACTGTATATAAAGTAGTGTAAACTAGCTCCACCTCCAGCAGCTACAACAGTAACATGCTGCTCTAACACTGATGCTTCACTATTAATAATCTAATGATGTCATATATAATAATATATCAGTCAGAGGGACCAAACCACTACTTTTACTGCAATACTTTAACTACATCAAGCTCATAATACTTATGTACTTTTACTGCAATACTTTAACTACATCAAGCTCATAATACTTATGTACTTTTACTGCAATACTTTAACTACATCAAGCTCATAATACTTATGTACTTTTACTGCAATACTTTAACTACATCAAGCTCATAATACTTATGTACTTTTACTGCAATACTTTAACTACATCAAGCTCATAATACTTATGTACTTTTACTTTAGTAGGAATTTTCATGCATGACTTTTACTTGTAATGAAGTATTTGTACATTGATGTATTAGTACTTTTACTGCAGTAAAGAATCTGAGTACTTCTTCCACCAGTGGAGGAAGTACATGAACACACGTCCTGTTCGTTCTGCATTCAGGTCAAATATTAGTTTAATGATTCATCTCTTGTGACACTGCGTGACAGATGTTGCATGTTTACTCCATCAATTATGTATAAATGTGCAATAATTAGATGATTAATTGATTGACGTTATGGTTGCAATTAATCATTACTTTCTTGAGTCCAAGACGACGTCTTCAAACGTTGTTTTGTCCAAAACTAAAAATATTCAGTAAGAAAAGCAGCAAATCATCACATCTGAGAATCTGAAACCAACATGCAGCAGTTCAAACATCAGTCTCACTGTTATTAAGACAGAAGTTACATCAAGCTGTCACTCAGATCAATACTGGCCAATAGAAACATCCTTCAGTGCAGGTCCCGCCCACCAGATTCAGCTCAACAGCAAACAAAAGTTTTGATTCCCATTTTAAATCACAAATTTATTTTATAATAAAACTTTTTGATTGCAGTGTCAATAGTTTTGCTCTTAAATCTATGTTTTGTTTGCATAATAAAGACAGTGAAGTGGCTCCGTACTGCAGCAGGTGCTGTTGGATCAGCAGGTGACAGCCAGCAGAAATGACACACAAACACAAATATGAAACAGTTGGTCTTTATTTCAACTTTTTCTTTTCTTTTTTTTGCAAATATTGTGCCACCGTTAACCTTTCTGAAATCCATCTTGTGCAAAATATCAGGTAACTTCAAAGTGAACCTGTCCAATCAGATCCAGTTAACTCTCAGGTTGTATAAGACTGCTGTGTTGTTCTGTATCAAAGTTAAAGTATTAATCTGTATTATAAGTATTCTTCTTCTTATACAAAGATCCCATGTTCACACTCAAACTTACAATGAATTGATCTACTAACAAATATAGATTTTCTTCCTCATTGTTGTCCATGAACCACACAGCTGAACTCAAACCGTAAAAGCACTACTTCCTGGGTAGACGTCGTGTATAAAGTTATGAATGTTAATGTTCAGTAGGAAGCAGTGAGGGGAAGATGTTCTGACAGGTGTTCTCTTCAGGTACGGTCAAAGACTATTTTCTGTCTCAGGATTGTCTGAACAGTTATTTTCTCAGACTCAGCTGTCGGTACAGCTGGATGGTCATGAACTGAATTTCAGGATCTCCGGGTTTGATGTCGATGGCTCTCAGGAAGAAGCCCAGAGCGTCGTCCAGCTTCCCTTTGCTGTAACACTTCCTCCCTCTGCTGACCAGCGAGTCGTAGCTTGCGTCCTCAGATTTGGGAGGAGATTCGTTTTGAACAAAGTCTTTGGTCCCGTTTGACACCAGTCCTGGACCGACGGTCCACTGGTCCACTCTCTCTGAGGACGCGAGCTCACACTCGCTGGTTGGTTCCTCCAGGTCGCTGCTGTCCTGCTTCGACTCATCAACAGTATCTGCTGATTCAACAGAGAAGAACTCTGCAGGAGTCTCCTCCAACTGAAGCCCATCACAAGCTTCATCCTCTCCTTCATCATCTTCTTCAGCCTCACTCTCTAAAATGTCATCCTCCTCCTCATCATCATCATCATCATCATCATCATCAACCACGTCCTTCTTGTCCATGTCTTCTATGATGGAGTGGAGGAGAGACCGCCGTGAGGCCACAGAGGTGTTTCCTCCGACACTCTTTCTTGACCGGAGGGGGGTTGAAGCAGATGGTGCTGATTTCGGTGTGGAGGCCCCGAGCACCTGGAAAGAGTTCCGGAGTTGATTCTCATCATCATCATCACTCTCCTCTTCTTCACTGTCATAAATTACTGCTGCTTTTTTCTTCTTGCTAACCACAATGGAATCATCTACTGACTCGTCCATTTTAGAGGAGCAGGAGATGTTGAGGGTTTGTCTGAGTGCTTCTGTATGTTGGGTAGCTGAAAGAGATTCATCAACATTAAAACTTCCCTCCATCTGCAGCTGTGAAAGCAGCTTCCTCTCCTCCGCTTCTGTCTCCTGATCAACCATCACGTCACTGTCCTCCAGCTGCAAATTAAAGTTGCCCTCAAAGGACTCCAGCCCTGCGCCGACTCTGGATGAAGTGTCTGCATCACCTGCTGCATCATCAGCAGCCTCAGACATCACCAGAGACTCCTCCACCACCTCCTGAGGAGACACGTCTGCTGCTTCCAGGTAACTCATATCCTGATCCACAGACTGGAGTTTCGGGGAATCCGGCTTCTCTTCACTTGCTGCTTCAGCAGTCGGTTCTTCTGTCATACTCTGATCAGCACTTAGATCAATCACCCGGTTGCTCAGGTTCTGTTGGCCGCCCTCTTTGCTAGAACCGGACTGGTCCAAATCCACCACAACTGGTGACCTGTTGAAGTTGCTGTCATGCTGAGGAGATGCAGGACTGGGTCTTGGACTTCTTTGTTTCTTCTCTCTGTTGTTGTCCACTGGTTGCCTGAGCCAGGCTGGTTCTGTGCTCGACGCCATGCTTTCTGCCAGCTGCATCTGCAACTCCGACTCAGCCTTCATCAGCTCCTGGGCCTTCTGGACTCGTCCTTCGATGTAGTGATGAGCCTCCTGGTCCTCTGGGGCCTCGTCATGGTTGACGTCGAGGGAAAACATGAGGTCGTGATCGGAAATCCCAAACATCTCCATGGCATGGAGGTGGGCAATGTGTTCGTCCAATTCAGCGTCTGTCCGGCGGTGTCGGGAGTGCAGGGACTGAAGCTGCAGCTGCGTGGACGAGGACCGAGTGTCCTCCAGTGTGAAGAGCTCCTTCAGCTCCTGTTTGCTGAAGTACCGGAACGGGTTCTTTTTGTCTCCGGTATTCTGCCTGATCAGGGAGTCTTTGAAAACCTGCCGTCTGTAGATCTTCTCCTCCACCGTGCCGCAGGTGATCAGCCTGTAGATGACGACGTTTTCAGTCTGGCCGATGCGGTACGCCCTGTCGACGGCCTGGGCGTCTGTTGCCGGGTTCCAGCTGGGATCGTAGATCACTACTCTGCTTGCTGCCGTCAAAGTGAGGCCAACTCCGCCAACCTGGGTGGTCAGGAGGAAGACGGAGTAACGCTGGTCTGTCTGGAAGAGAGTGATCAGTCTCTCTCTCTCTGCAATCTGCGTTATTGTGCCGTCCAGTCTCATCACTTTGAAGCCTCTGTTGTTCAGGATGCGTTCGATGATGTCGAGCACCTTCCTGTAATGAGCGAAGACGAGTGTGCGATGGCCTTCCTGTCTGAGCCGTTCAAGAAGGGCGAACAGAAAGACCATTTTTCCAGACTCGGATATCAAGGTGTCGTCAGGAATGTTGTTGATGCTGTGACTGTCTGTCGCCATGTCGTCATCTTGCTGGCTTTCAGGTGTGCTTTCCTCTAAACCTAGACTGGCTATGGCTCTGGCAGAGAGTAGCCTCGGGTGGTCACACAGCTTTTTCAGAATATTCAACTCAGCCAAAGGGGATCTGCTGGTCATGAGCAGCTCCTTGATGTGGTCCAGTGAGATGAACTGCCGGTATATGTCTTCCTGAACAGCGCTCAGGTAAGTCCAGACGATCAGGTCATTCTTTCTCGTCAGCGTGGGCATGACTGCTCCAGAGTCTTTCTGAGGATTTGGTACTTGGCTGTCCCTGTCTGGATATTCCTCTTTGCATTGATTTGTGCCGTCCATTTTGTTTTTCTGCACTTCTGCTTTTGTCCTGCGGAGGAAGTAGGGTTTTATTATGGCCATGAGGTTCTCAGACATCCTGGCCCCGAGAGCCTTTTCCCCCGGAGTGGAGTCCCTCTCCCTGGCGCGGGTGATGGGGTTCTCGTACTCGGATTTGAAGGTTTTAGCCGTGCCGAGGAGAGTGCCCTGACAAGCAAAGTCAAAGAGAGCCCACATTTCTCTCAGGTTGTTCTGGACTGGAGTCCCTGTGAGAAGAACTCTGTTTTTTGAAGGTATGGCGTAGGCACTTTTGGCTGTTTTGGTGGTTGAGTTTTTTATCTTGTGTGCCTCATCCAGGATCATATAGTCCCATGTGAACTCTTTGCCATTGTATGATGATAACTGCTGCCAGTTGCTCATGAGCATAGTGTAAGTAGTGACAATGACGCCCCCTCTCCTCTGAACTTTCTCCAAATTCCTGGTCCTTTCTCCTTTGCTGGCACCATGAAACTCCTTCACCCTCATGCCGGGAGTCCACTTGGCAAACTCCTTGGTCCAGTTTGTGATGAGTGACGTTGGCATGACGAGCAGTATGTGTTTGACCAGCTCGTTGTCATACATACCGGAGAGAAAAGATATGACCTGGATGGTTTTACCGAGGCCCATGTCATCCGCCAGGATGCCACCTTTACGACCGTCTCTGAAGAGACTGTAGAGGAAGGCCACTCCGTTTCTCTGGTAGTCATAAAGCTTGTCATATAAGTCTTTAAAGAGCATTAACCCGCTCTCGTTAACATTAACAAACTCTTCATCTTCATCCTCTGATTCGTTCTGTGCAATTATTTCCTCAATTTTCTTTATCCTGCTTTCAAGCTTTTGACTCGGCTGAATGTTGTTCGCCAATTTGAAGAACTCCAGCGCTTTAACCATGTCTCCTTGTCTGGCAACGTCTTTACCATCTTGGATGAATCTGTAATAAAGTAAAAAGACAGAACATCAGAGGATTATTAGAAGACAATGCTGTAATCTTAAGTGCAGAAACTTGAAAGCTGCATTAATCAGCATGCAGAAAAATATCAAAACAAGCAAACAGACACCAGATAGAAGAGTTTGAGTGTCTTTCTTTTATGTTTGTGAAACAAACACAGAGTCTTAACTGAGTGGACTGAGACACACACACACACACACTAAGGTTGCTTTGCTTGATTTAATACACCTTTTGAAAACTGAACTGAGTTGTGGTCTATTAGTTTTTGTATATTTCATTGCTCTTTGCTTTATTGGTTTGTATGGTTGGACAGAGCTGTTTTCCTTCTAATTTTATGATTATTATTTGTCAGACGTCACTCTGACTGGCAGCCCTACGGCATGACATGAAGAAGACGTGATTTGATGGTGCAGATTGCAAAATGGAGGAAGAGAGAGTAAATAGCGAAGGGGCGAAGAGGAGAGGTGAGCAAAGACAAAAACGACAGAAAGCGTCCAAAGTTTGGGATAATTTCAAGCTGAAACAAAAGGAAAACTGTACAACAGCACAACGTCAGTGCTTCAGCATCTCAGCAGAGAGCATCCACACAAGCTAACGCTAGCAATAGCATTAGCATAGCCTCCGATGAATTGATGGAATAATCTGCAGAATATTTGAATATTTTACTAGAATAATTGATAATAGCTGCAGTCCTACACAGATGCCTCATATTTATTTTAAAAATCATTTTATGGCCAAATGACTATAGAACAAGGTGCAAAACAACGTCCTTGATTCCCCTCTCTCCTCTGTTTCCTGTTTACCTCTTCACCATCGACTGTCCAATCAAGGTTAAAATACCTCAAAACAAAAACAAAATAACTATATATAAAGTAAACTAGCTAACTGTATATAAAGTAGTGTAAACTAGCTCCACCTCCAGCAGCTACAACAGTAACATGCTGCTCTAACACTGATGCTTCACTATTAATAATCTAATGATGTCATATATAATAATATATCAGTCAGAGGGACCAAACCACTACTTTTACTGCAATACTTTAACTACATCAAGCTCATAATACTTATGTACTTTTACTGCAATACTTTAACTACATCAAGCTCATAATACTTATGTACTTTTACTGCAATACTTTAACTACATCAAGCTCATAATACTTATGTACTTTTACTGCAATACTTTAACTACATCAAGCTCATAATACTTATGTACTTTTACTGCAATAACTGCGTTTCACCGTCCAGGTTAGTCAGAACAAGCATTGGAAAGAACAATACCAATGAATCCTACAACACAATATACAAACATCCATATAACCCAAAACTCCCAAAAACCCAAAACTAAAATATTCTGACCATTAAAGGACTAACAGAGCAGAACATGTGACATTTAATTTGTCATCTGAACACTAAAACTTAAATGATTAACTGCAGAACTCACTTTTCTGAAAGTTGTTTATGCAGTCAAACGTACTTTAAGTTTTTTTAAGGTTTCATTGTGTGTGTGATCAAAGTGTGGAAACAGTAGAAACACTGTGGAGCTCAACGTAGAACAAAATAACAGCAGGAACACAGAAAATCTGACTTGTGTCCATGAATCTGTTGCCGCAGTGCATGCTGGGAGGGTTCCCAATACGCCCACCTCATTTAACAGCAGTCACATGATCAGCACTCATCCAATCATATGAATGGACCTTAACTTCATCCAGGATCAACAACAAATTAATCATCTAACTGCCTTCAAGGAACCAAATTAGCTTTATGAGAATGAACAGAATGATTTTAGCCTGATGGCAGCATGTTAGCGTGTTAGCATGTTAGCCTGAATCAGTTAAAGCACATCAGAAGCACAGGGTCCTGCTGTAGAAGCATGTAAAGGTACCTGTGGAACTGTTCCATCTTGTCTTCTGTTTCCATCTTGTCTTCTGTTTCCATGGAGATGAAACTATGACCTGTGGAGACAAAGTCAGGATCAGAAACACTGTCGCACGCACTCGTTGCAAACGTATATCTTTCAAAAAATGACATATTATTGGAGGTCAAACCATTAGTTGACTAAACGATTAGTTGAGCTGTTTCATCTTCAGGTTTCAGACTTACCACGAGCTCTTTGCTACCTGCCAACATTCATTAGACTAATAATCTATTCATTAATACAATAGGACAGCAGTAAAAATCTGACCAACTTTAGGGCCGTAACTAACAATCATTTTTTATTTTTGTCAATAAAATGTCAGAATGTGATGTTTAAATGTGGTGATAATCGCTCACAGCTCAAAGTGACGCATTCAAATGTCTTGTTTTGTCCGACCAACAGTCTGAAACTCAAAGATATTCAGTTTACTATCATATACGGCAAATAAAAGCATCAAATCATCAGTAGAGCTGTAAAAATTAGTCCCTTAATTGATTAGTTGCCAACTATTAAATTAATTGCTGATTATTTTGATAATTGATTTTAACGCCAAATGTCCATTCATTCGGAAATCAACAGCGTTAATGAGTCTGTGCAGCGCTGCTCCGGTACGTGAGTCAACTTCTGTGTCGTTGCCTAGGAAACTGTTGGCAGGGAATACGTCATTGCGTAGTATGTTTGCGTAGCGAGTGGGCGAGAAGTGACGGTGGATGCCAGCGGAGCAGAGGAAAAGGTTAGCAGTGAGTTGTCAGTCTGGCAGTAAATGTACAGTACAGACTAGAGTGTAACAGTTAATAAATGCTAAAAAGTCAAGTCTGTTGTTTCCCCAACTGCTGGAAATGTGAAGGGGTTTAGCTCCAAAGTTAGCAACGATAGGTTAGCCCAACCTGAAGACGCTAAACAGAGAAATAACGTTAGAGAACGGAGAGATGTGTGACTGCTGAGTTCACTGTGCACTGTCCCGTTACATCCAACCCCCCACCCCTCCATATATAGTCCGGTAGATAGTATATATGTTCATATATGTTCATATGTGTACATCAGATTCTTCCAATGGGAAGATGTCTCTAACACTGCACAGTGTGTACAGTCAGGTGTCCATATGAAAAGTGAAAGAGGTTTTTCCTCTCTGTAATCATTCCTCCTGTTCAACGAGTCCAACAACCATCAGTCCGTGACAACTTCACTATATCTTTACACAGCAAATAGTTGTTTGCTGACATCTAGTACGGCTGAATGTCGTTTGCACGTTTGACTAGCGGCTAAACGTGCGCTTATTGACTAAACTTAAAGAAAAGCTAATTAATAGTTAAATACAAGCATTTTTCTTGAGTTTTGGTGAATCATGATTTATAGCAAGCGGCAGTTTCAGAGTGTTTTGTCGGATGACCTCAGGGTAACGTCGGTTTGTGTGTTAGCCAGCACGCGGCTAACATGCTAACAGGTTTTTAGTTTTGTGTAAAGTGACGCCAGAAGCCGCCTGAGTGTGACGGAGCGGCTCAGACCGCCTCCCTGTCGACACACAGCCGCTGTGAGAGCATCACATATCCGTTACTGACCTCCAGAAGCGACTTCCAGCGGCTCCCCTCGCGGCCGATGTCCCGGACTGACTTCACCTCTCCCGGTTAGATGATCCGTGGTGTTGTTGTGTTTGAACCACCAGATTCTACCCCCGCCATTTTTTCTCAGCCAATCAGAGAGAACGCAGAGTGATGACGTCGCGATTAGGTTTCTTCTTCTCGCTCTTCCTGTTTAGTGGTGAATTGCCGCCATTCAGAGCACTATCGCCACCAACTGTTGAAGCACATAACTCGTAAATCCTTGATATTGAACTCGCGCTTTGAAGATAAGTGAAGACACGTTTTAAAATAGAATTTCCAGAATCATTTGTGACGATCCCTTCATTCATCTGCTTCCCAATCCAGAAAATAGAGCAGCAAGACATAAACAGTAACTCTGCATTAATGTTTCACATCATAGAGAGACTGTTTACATCTTTTCAATTAAAAATCATCAAAATACCTTATTTGTCAGAGGTTGCCCAAACTTTTGTATACAAGTGTAAATAGAAAACAACGTCAGCTGACTCAAGTTTTAATACTACAAGAGGCTCTAAAGGCAAAATGTTGGTTCTTTATCTTTTAATATTCGCCTCGCTTCACTCTCGCCCCAACTGGTTTATCTGCCTCCTTGAAAGGTTGTTGAAAGAAAAACTCACTAGAAATACTGCATTTACCAAGGTCTGACTATTTCTAATGCATTAAAAACATTAAAAAGCTTTCCAGTGTTTTAATTCTCTTTAAATAAACAGCGGAGAAGAAAAACAGACAGATGTTGGTGTAAGAAAGGCGTCTGCTGAACGAGGAGGGAGAAGCTCCGACTTGAACAAGCTGGCAGGAGCAAATGAGGACAAAGAGGAAGGATGGATGATGATGACACTTGCTGTATATGAAAAGGACAGATACACAAAAAAACCTTGTCCTGAAGTGTGTCTTTCACCACAGGAGCTGCTGGAACAGGACGTTGACTGAGCTGGTCCACGATAGCAGATGTAAATAAACAAACACAACAAGGCGGATCAAACATGATACAGTCACTGGTCTCAAGGTCTAGTTATGTGCAAAGTGGTGCAGGCTGGACTGAAGTGATCTGGCTCCTGGTTGATTGTCTCACAGCTGTGTGTCTGTAGGAAGACTGACTCAGACAGACTCAGTTTTGTCTTAAAGATGAGCAGAAATGACATGTTGATCATTGGAGCCATTTATCATTACAAGTGCAGCGGGAGATATCTCATTGTTACATCATCATACTTAAAAGAAACAAAAACTTATTAAAAATTTAAGATGTTTTTATCCCACATAGATGCACTTTCATACCAGTTTCACAGTCAAAGTCTCAAAGATATCAATAAAAAACATTAGTGATGATAAGAGATAGAGTTAATTACCAAGTGCAACGTGAACTAAATGTCACTTATTTAAATTATTTCACATTTTTGTCATTACTTCCTGGAAGTCTATGAAGGTACATTTGTGTCTTTATTAAATGATCAAGCAGAACATGTTTGCAATCAAAAAATGTTTTATTGCAAATAAAATAAATTTGTGATTAAAATGTGAATCAAAAACTTTTGTTTGCAGATCCAAAGGTTTTGTTTGCTGTTGAGCTGAATCTGTGTGAAAGATGTGAGACACGTTTCTATTAGTCAGTCTGGACATGCACCAGTTCAAACATCCCAGTCTGCTGTTAATAAGACGGAAGTTATGTGTAAACATACCTGCACATTGATTTTCTGTCTCCTCCATGGACTCCTTCACTAACTGTAGATGTTGCCCAGCTGTCACTCACATCACACCTGCATCTCTGTCTGACTGACAGCAGACATTTACTGAACCATGTCAGTCCACAGGAAGAAATCAACAGTGTTTGTATTTATGGATTCATTGATTTTATTTTCTCTGCAGTGAAACAGGAAGCTCACAGACAGACTGGGAGCTGATCAATCAATAATCTCTTTCATACAGAGAACCCGCACTATAGCCGTGAAGAGGATCCACCTTTGCTTTTTTACACTGAGCCACACAAACCCGGAATAAAGCCGCCTCCATGTGTGCTTTTACATAACATGCAGAGTGAGATCAGCCTGATCAGACCTGTAAACTCTGTCAGGAGGGAGTTAAAAGTTGATTTATACTGTTCTGTCGGCTTCCCAACTCATTTTAAAAAAGACGTGAGAGAGAGTGAATGAAGAGAGGGAGCAGTGGTGGTGAAGCGGTTTCTTCTAGAGCACAAACACACAACCACAAACCTCCTCAACCCTGATGTGGTCTGAATGTGGTCTAACACAACAGCACCAGTTCCTGGTCCCGCTATGCCGGATGTCGCGTTTATACACACGGTTGATCCGGCTCTGTGTAGCCGGCTTATTGCCCCCCCCCCCCCCCCCCCCCCCCCCCATGTCTGACCTTTTATACAGAACAGCGAAGCGGATTACAGGCGCAGTATTCCCGCCTTGAACGGGCTGTAATAAAGGTTAATATGTTCAAACACATGGACAGTGAGACATTTATATGATTTAAACAGCTGTCAACCGTCTCAACAACAGCTGCCATCTCGCCTTAATACATGGGGAAGAGAGGCTCATGGGTAATGTGGCAGATAGAGTAACTAAAGCTGTCAAATAAATGTAGTGGAGTAGAAAGTACAATATTTCCCTCTGAAATGTAGAAAGTAGCATCACATGGAAATACTCAAGTAAAGTACAAGTACCTCAAAACTGTAATGGACTACTGTAGGGGAGAACATTTGATGGTTTTACTGCAAAATGAAAGTTTATTTGTTTCAAATAATAGTTAATATATATACCTCAGGTTGTTGTGTATCCATGGAAATTAAAACAAGTTATCTAATTATTATGGTTTTAGAACAATGAGCCATCAAAAAAAGTTAGTTCTATGGCACAACTTACCCCAAGGTAGGGGCAACATGAGCATGGGGATGGGGTAAATAGTGTTACCATTAAATACTGATATAAAAATTACACAAAATCAAACAAATTTGAGATAATTTTGAACTTTATTGATGCCATCTATTTAACAAAGGCAAAAACTCAAACTTTTCAGTAACATGTCTGTTACCTGAAGACTTTCAGTAAAGATTCAACTGTGATCTTCGTGTGTTAACTACAGAATGAATGTGTGTGTAAATGTGCTGTAGTGTAAACAGACAGGTGACAAATGAAAGTAAAACCTGGTCCTTGTCTAAGTGCTGGACCCCTACAGTGAGGGGGTCTGGTCTAGGTCTGAGTGTTGGACTCTACAGTGAGGGGGTCTGGTCCAGGTCTAAGTGCTGGACCCTACAGTGAGGGGGGTCTGGTCCAGGTCTGAGTGCTGGACCCTACAGTGAGGGGGTCTGGTCCAGGTCTGAGTGATGGACCTCTACAGTGAGGGGGTCTGGTCCAGGTCTAAGTGCTGGACCCCTACAGTGAGGGGGTCTGGTCCAGGTCTGAGTGCTGGACCCCTACAGTGAGGGGGTCTGGTCCAGGTCTGAGTGCTGGACCCTACAGTGAGGGGGTCTGGTCCAGGTCTGAGTGCTGGACCTCTACAGTGAGGGGGTCTGGTCCAGGTCTAAGTGCTGGACCCCTACAGTGAGGGGGTCTGGTCCAGGTCTGAGTGCTGGACCCTACAGTGAGGGGGTCTGGTCCAGGTCTGAGTGCTGGACCTCTACAGTTAGGGGGTCTGGTCCAGGTCTGAGTGCTGGACCTCTACAGTGAGGGGGTCTGGTCCAGGTCTAAGTGCTGGACCCCTACAGTGAGGGGGTCTGGTCCAGGTCTGAGTGCTGGACCCTACAGTGAGGGGGTCTGGAGGCTCTGTTATGCTGGCATGGTTTGGGTCCACTTGTCCCCTTAGAGGTGAAGGGTCATTGCTAATCAATACAAAGTAGTTGTGAGTGATCAGCTTTATCCTGATGGGAGTGGTCTCTTCCAGGATGACTGTAGTGGAAATTTAAGATGAATTCACAGAGAGCAAATTGTCTTTCAGAGTTTTATTGTAATATCCAGAATACATATTTGGAAGTCCAGATCTCCCAGTTTGCTCGGCTGAAGAGATGTTGAATGCAGTTCAGTGTTGGTACTTGCATATTCATCACCCTAACACTTATTTTGAATTAATTCACTGCATCTCTAGGGAGTTTCTTTCGGTCTCTGCTGAGAATTAAGAGTTGAAGGCCAAATCCTTCTCTGCCTTTCCTCCCTGAACATTCCCTCTAAAGTTACACTGACCGAGTCTCACACCTCAGCTCTGATAGTACCTGTACTATCAGAGCATTTTCACATGGGAAGCAGAGATCATAAAGTCTTACAGTGTAACATAATCTAAAGACAATAACATAAAAGTATATGTTTCCATTTCAATGACAATGTCCCCATTCACAGGACATGAGGAGCCACTGAATGGTTTGATGAGTATTAAATGATGTGAATCATATTCATATATGACCTTCACAGTCAGCAGATCTCAACCCAGATGAACACCTGTAGGAGATTTTGAGCTGACGTGTTAGACAGCGCTCTCCACCACCATCATCATCATCACAACACTAAATGAGGGAATATCTTCTGGATGAATGGTGTTCATCCCTCCAGAAGAGTTCAGAGACTGTAGAATCAATGCCAAGGAGCTCTGAAGATGTTCTGGTGGTCCAACACCTTACTGAGACACTTTATGTCAGCTTTTCCTTTCATTTGTCACACGTCTGTATGTGCAGCATGTTTGTTTGTGGCTTAAACTGAACATTAGTCAACAATTAGGTATTTATTCATCAACATTGTAGCAGCTGTAACATGGATCAAACATGAACAGGATCTCTGGTCTCTAGAATATCAGAAAATAATGTTTGGGGGGTTTATTGAACCATTGACTCAACATCACCGGCAGGTTTTACTCCACAACCTCCATTCAGACCAAACTGTTTCACACAGTGGTTCAGATCCACAGTTATGTTAAGTTTATGACCTTGTTTTGTAGCTTACGCTGACTTAAATTAACATGTAATAATGTCCAGAACTTATCTGTTTTAATTAAGATACAAGACTGATAACTTTAGTAACATGATGATTCACTTGTTCTGTTTTGCCGACCGCTCTCTCCATGTGCTGGAGTCCAAGATGGATTGAGTAACCTGAACTATTCTTCCTTAATCTGTGGTCACATGATTATTTTTGTTTATGGTTACCTAGATACAGGGGGTGGCTCTATTTACCCCGTTCTCCCCTACTTGAGTAAATGCCTTTAGTTACTTTCCACCACTGAACTGCATCTTTCTAATTCTTAAAGTCATAAAATCTTAAATGAAGTTTTACAGCATCAAGCTTCGACTCTGTATGTTTATCTTTGTGCTTCTTGTGTCTCAATAAATATTCATTTATAAATCAATTTGTTGATCAGGAGAACAACTTCATCATGAGTTGCACCAATGATGTTTTTGATCATTTGATAAATCGTCAAAGTAATTTATGAAGCCAATCAGCCGATCGTTCATCGTTCTCTGATAAATACAGATCAAAGCTCTTCTAGAGCTTTCAGGTCATATCACATGACCTTCATCAGCAGATGAATGCGGTATTATTGTGTTTTTAACATTATAATTGTGCTTTGTAATGACTAAAAAAACATTGTGCTGCTGATATGTCTGTCAATAACTAATCAATTCATATGATTGATAAACTGTATTTGAGTCGTGTAGTTAACCAGAGACACCTGAACGTGTCACAATCTTCTTTATCAGGATTAAATTTCAGCCAATGAGCGTTCAGTGTTACAGACTCTTGTCTCGTTGGCTCAGAACTGTGTTGTCCCCTCAAGGTGTGTTGGAATCATGTGTGGGGACCTCCCGGTGCGGGTGGGAACAGCTGATGATTATTATGAAGCTCTGAGGTATGAAGGGAGCGCTCGGTTTACTTCACCGGACAGGGTGGGGCGCATGTGCAGTGGAAGCCTTTTTTCCCAACTGGAGATTAGTTTGTCACATGAGCAAAAAACTGCGATGACTTCCGGTTTAACTAGTTTGACTTCAAAATAAAGCCCTGCAGTCTGTTTCACACTAAAGTGACCCTTACTGGATTATTTTACAGTTTTGGGAGGTTTCTTTGGGCACAAATGAATATATTTTGTTATATGTACATTTGTAGAGCACACAATCAATATGAAGATAAAAATGTTTTTGTACAAAATGGAGAAAATATTTAAAATCTACACAGACAAAATATTTCAGGCTAATAAAGTAAAACACTTCATCGGTCCGCAGACTTCTCTCTGTTGCTTCATCCTGGTGAACTGCAGGCTGATTTATAATCTATTTGTTTATAATCTATAATTGTCTTTTTCTTTCAATGAAACTGAATACATTTGAGCGAGGCACCTTTTAATCTGAAGTTTTTTATTATCTTGAAGTTCTGAGGAAATACTGTATATATGTGTGAATGTTTTAGTCACGTCAGATGTTTAGTTTCTTCTCCATAACGCAGCAGCATCAGGAGGCGTCTGATCATCTGCTTGACACCCTGGAGTCAGTCTGGGATCAACATGAACAGACAGAAACAGCAGAAGAAGAAGATGCAGGAACAACCGACCTGCTGAGAACCTGAAACACTGAGAACTGCTGCTGGTTTAAAGGTTTAAAGCTGCTCACAGCAACATATTGATCTACTTTCTGCTGTTTACTCAACTTTGAATCAATAAAAACTATTCAAAGCATCCTGACTTTACTTTCAGTGCCTGAAACGTTTCCACAGTCTTGTATATATTCAAATACTTATAATATATTATCTAAAAATATATGTTTTACTGAACTTTAGAGAAAATATAAATCTGAAATGCAAAAAATTAACTTCCTGATGGTGTTTTTATAAGTTTTTAATCATTACTGCAATAGTTCTGTATGTTCCAGATATTTCTACCAGAATCATAGTTTGTGATGTTTTTACAGCATCTTTAAAGATCCACATGTTTTAACATGTCTATAAAATACTCTGCTTCTATCATAATGTGAGTCTGATGGATGGAAAAAGTTCAATTCACTGGTTAATATTATATCATTGATCTCTAAAGTTTTCCTGCTGGACACTAGATGTTTCCTCCTTCACTGTAAAGTTCATCCTCAGTGTTTGTGACCTGCAGGCTTCAAGTTTCCGCATCACCTGTGTAAATTGAACACTGGACCCTGATTGGCTCCGAACTAGTTGTGATGTCACAAGTCCTGCTCGTAGGCCCGTCACTTAAAATCAGAATTTCAGTGAACTCAGAGAAACTTTCCTCCTCCAGCAGATGAATGAAAACAAACATCCAGCTGAAGGAAGAAGAAGAAGAAGAAACATCTCTGAGAGGAGGGGGGTTTATTCTGAAACTCTCCGCAGGAAGAGACTTGACGCTGGTCGAGGGGAGTTTACAAGGAGAGAAATATCTGGTCCACACGGAGAGGACAGACTTCCCGAGACAGACTGCGGGTCCAGCGGAGGACTGAGTGACCGTCAGCCGGGACACGGATGGCTCGGCCGCTGCTGGACGTTTAGTATGAGGCTGTGCGGCGGGAAACGGCCGGGAGACACCTACAGTCACACCTACAGTCACACCTACAGTCACAGCTACAGTCAAAACTACAGTCACCGCTACAGTCACTGCTACAACAGGAAGAAGAGGCAGAGAGCCGCCCGGTGACGGTTATTTACTGCAGCAGCAGAAGAAGAAGAAGAAGAAGATGAAGATGGGAGGAAGAGTGGAGCTGCTGGAGATCTGCTGCCTGCTGCTGCTGCTGAGCGGAAACTCTCAATGCAGAGGTGAGTGAGGAAGAGGAGGGTGAGGAAGAGGATTGTACTGTATGTGTGTGTGCAGACACATCATCATCATCTTCATTTAGTTTGTTCTGTACTTCACACAACTACACAGTACTGTACTACATACTATGAAGTACTACATACTATACAGTACTACACACTATACAGTACTACATACAGTACAGTATAAAGTACAGATTATTGTAGTACTGTACTCTACTACTTTGGTATGCTGTACTACACTGTATTACACGGCATTGTGATGTAGTGTACAATACTACACTGTACTACTACAATGTAAATATAATCCATTACTATTCTGTAATGTGTTGTATGATACTACACTGTAGCATACTCATCATCATCACTTTCTTCCTCTGTGATGTTGGCGTCTGCGGCGGTGAGGCTGGTCACTGCTGGATGTTGTCGTCTCGCAGCAGCTTCTTCTACTTTGCCTTCAGGTCTAGAGATGTGTCTTTGGTTAATGGTTTCCAGTAGTACTGGTTTCATGCCAGTCATTTCTAGGATGAAATCACTGGATTTACTCTCAGTGTGTGATCTCCTGAGGATCATCAGCTGGTTTAAGGGTCCATGTACTAACTACACTATACATCAATAGACTGTACTGAACCACACTGTACTACGCTACACTGCTATAATATATTATAGTCACACAGTTCTACTCTGTAAGTAGACTGTACTACACAGTACTACACTGTACTACACTGTATTACATTGTACTACACTGTACCACACTGTATTACACTGTACTACACTGTACCACACTGTACTACACTGCACTACACTGTATTACACTGTACTACACTGTAACACACTGCACTACACTGTACTACACTGTATTACACTGTACTACACTGTATTACATTGTACTACACTGTACCACACTGTACTACACTGTATTACACTGTACTACACTGTATTACATTGTACTACACTGTACCACACTGCAACACACTGTACCACACTGTAACACACTGCGACACACTGTAACACACTGTAACACACTGCAACACACTGTACCACACTGCAACACACTGTACCACACTGTAACACACTGTACCACACTGCAACACACTGTAACACACTGCAACACACTGTACCACACTGCAACACACTGTACCACACTGCGACACACTGTAACACACTGTAACACACTGCAACACACTGTACCACACTGCAACACACTGTAACACACTGCAACACACTGTACCACACTGCAACACACTGTACCACACTGTAACACACTGCGACACACTGCAACACACTGTACCACACTGTAACACACTGTACCACACTGTAACACACTGTACCACACTGCAACACACTGCAACACACTGTATTACATTGTACTACACTGTACCACACTGTACCACACTGTACTACACTGTACCACACTGTAACACACTGTACCACACTGCAACACACTGTAACACACTGTAACACACTGCGACACACTGTAACACACTGTACCACACTGCAACACACTGTACCACACTGTAACACACTGTACCACACTGCAACACACTGTAACACACTGCATTACATTGTACTACACTGTACCACACTGTACCACACTGTACTACACTGTACCACACTGTACTACACTGTACCACACTGCAACACACTGTAACACACTGTAACACACTGCGACACACTGTAACACACTGTACCACACTGCAACACACTGTACCACACTGTACCACACTGCAACACACTGTAACACACTGTATTACATTGTACTACACTGTACCACACTGTACTACACTGTACCACACTGCAACACACTGTAACACACTGTACCACACTGCAACACACTGTACCACACTGTAACACACTGTACTACACTGTAATACACTGTAACACACTGCGACACACTGTAACACACTGCAACACACTGCAACACACTGTACCACACTGCAACACACTGTACTACACTGTTCCACACTGCAACACACTGCAACACACTGTACCACACTGTAACACACTGTAACACACTGTAACACACTGTACTACACTATACCACACTGCAACACGCTGTAACACACTGTACCACACTGTAACACACTGTAACACACTGTACCACACTGTAACACACTGCAACACACTGTAACACACTGCAACACACTGTACCACACTGTAACACACTGTACTACACTGTACTGTGCTGTATATTAACATGTGACCCAGTGCAGCGGTGTGGCTCACTTGATCCAAACATGAAGACAAAGATAGAAAATCAGCAGAATGATCCTTTAAAACTTTACACAACACATGAAGCGTCAGCTGAGTGATATGAAGTGATTAAGATGTTTTAACAAACATCTTAATCACCACACATTATAGAATATGAAGCTCTGTGATTGGATGTTTCTTGTTGAAATGCATCTTGGGAGTTGTAGTTAACTTCTACCCTGAGATCTTTACATCCAGTCTTGTAGCTTCAACTTTTTACTGAAGAACCAGATATTTTCTAACACAGCTGTTCATCTGTTGCTCTGATGATTCAACAGCAGAGTTTCATGTTGATCAGAGCTGCAACTAATCATTATCATTATTATTATTATAGTGATTGATTCATCGTTTGGTCCACAAAATACCAGAAAACAGTGAAACTTGTTCATCAAGGTGACATCTGCAGACCAACAGCCCAACGTTAGCTGACTGGAACTGAGGAGTATTATAAATACTCAAACCATCAATCAATTATCAAAACATTTGTTGATCACTTCACCGACATTGTCTGTGAGATAAACAGAGAGACCTTTAACCCTGCAGCTCTATGAGGAGGCAGCATCCAGTTGCATTATGGGACATGTAGTATTCAACAGACTTCTCCACCTCTGCTGCTCATGTTTATGTTTAATCTGCTTCAACATGATGGATCAGTGACGTGCTTTAGTTAACGCAGCTTCAGTTGCACAACCTGCAGCCTGCAGCGCTCTGAGTCTCAAGTTTCTAAGACTGTTGAGTTTTATTTCTACAGAAGTGAATCAGAACAGAAGTCGTCTCTGTGTTCTTCTCTGTTCTTGTGAAACATCATCAGTTCCAGTTCAAACTCCTCATCTAGCCGAGTTCAGTCCAAACACCAGGATGTGTTGCTGCTCCGCCCGTTTTATCAGGGACGCATCAGGAGCCCACAGCCAAGTATCCCAGAATGCATTTCACACCAGCTGGCAGTGATGGCTGAGGTTGAGTCAGGCTGTTGTAATTTTCCGCAGCATTTTGATATATGATTTAATTCCTTCTGGAAGATAAATGTTGGTCTCACAGATGAAATCCAACATTAGCTTGTCTGAATGTAAAGTGAAGCTTCATGTTTTTACCTCTGAACTCCACATGTTCACACATAAACACGGATCACAATCAACACAGCAGTCTGTATTACATTTTGTTTTATTATTTTTTAATATTTTTTAATATTTTATTAAGCTACATAGGACTGGATTTTTATCAAAGCTACATTACAGACTGAATAACATAATTTACTGCAGAGATGAAGACGTCAAACTCCAGCTGAAGTCTTCCTGTTGGCAGCGTGTCCCCTCCAGGCTCCCGTAGACACGTCTTAGCGTGTCCCCTCTAGGCTCCTGTAGACACGTCTCACAGCGTGTCCCCTCCAGGCTCCCGTAGACACGTCTCAGCGTGTCCCCTCCAGGCTCCCGTAGACACGTCTCACAGCGTGTCCCCTCCAGGCTCCTGTAGACACGTCTCAGCGTGTCCTCTCCAGGCTCCAACAGCAGTGATGTTAAGCTAACGTAAGGCTAACATTAGCTGATCTCAGAACCCATCAGCTGATGATGGTTCAGCCTCTGAGGGCAACAACCAATATTTGGGATCTTCCGGAGTATCCGGAGTATCCGGAGTATCCGGATAACGTATGACAGATATCTGATATCACAGACTGGTCGTTGTTTACGGTCCGATCAGCAACTTGAGATGCAGGTATGGATGTGAGAGACGACATCTATGATCTGATACAAGCAGGATGTTTGTGAAAGAGCTTTAGTCTTAAAGAGGAGGAGAGTCGAGCTGGTGTCTTACAGCCTGTTGTGATACCAGGCGCCTTTAACAGTTAACAGTTTAAAACCAAACAACGTCAATACTTTTTGTAGGTGTTTTAGGTCCAAAGCGTTCCGCCTGTTGCTCCTCACATGACTGTTTACCCGCAAAGCATTTCCTGTAGAAACCAGATCACACAGCAGACAGGCTGGACAGAGGAACTACTTCCTGTAAAGAACATGAGAGAAGAAGAAGAGATACCAGACATCTGACTTTATACGCTGACCTCAGTTAGGTCAGCGTTGCACAAACGTTAGTCCATAAGTTAGCTAATGTTTCATCTGTATGGACAGACGTCTGCATATGAAGGGACAATATATGAGGACTGGAAGGGTCCTGCTTGTTGTGTGTGTTGTTTGGTGTTGTGTTTGTTGTTTTGATGTCACACGCGTGTGGTTGACAGCTGAGCGCTGTGATGCGTTCAGTGTTCCTCCTCAATCAACTTCATTTTCACAAGTCTTCATTCAGGAGTCCAAGTCAAGTCTGAAGTCTGTTTATGTGCAACTAAAGTACGAGTCACCAACTCCACTGCCAATGTGTGTGTGTGTGTGTGTGTGTGTGTGTGTGTGTGTGTTTGTGTGTGTGTGTGTTTGTGTGTGTTTGTGTGTGTGTGTGTGTGTGTGTGTGTGTGTGTGTGTTTGTGTGTGTGTGTGTGTGTGTGTGTGTGTTTGTGTGTTTTGGCGTCTCGTTCAGGCAGGTTGAGCATTAAGCAGCTTAGCGTCGACTCACAGCTGAGCGAGTCCCTCAGTTCCAACGCTGACAGGAAATAAACCCTGTTTAACACTCGAGTGTGTGTGTGTGTGTGTGTGTGTGTGTGTGTGTGTGTGTGTGTGTGTGTGTGTGTGTGTATGTGTGTGTTTCTTCTCAGTCAGATGAGGAACAGACAGAAACACTCAGAACAAACGTCTGGAGAGTCTGAATGAATCTGGATTTACAGGAACCCCCCCCCCCCCCCCACACACACACACACACACACAGCGTCTGTTTCCCTGAATCATGACTCATTCTCTGTTTGTCTCCATATAGAAAATGAAACTCTGGATCTGTTTCACACATTCAGCTTCTGTTGTTGTTGTTGTTGTTGTTGTTGTTGTTGTTGTTCTTCTTCTTCTTCTTCTTCTTCTTCTTCTTCTTCTTCTTCTTCTTCTTCTTCTTCTTCTTATTATTATTATTATTATTATTATTATTATTATTATTATTCCTGAAACTTTTTATAAAGATGGAAAAGTTGACAACAAACAGAACATTGTGATCAAATGTATCATAAATAAGTGTAGTTTTATTGAACATTGTATGAATGTGTTTGAAGTGTGATGTGGACAGTTGAAGTGTGATGTGGACAGTTGAGGGGTGATGTGGACAGTTGTAGTGTGATGTGGACAGTTGAGGTGTGATGTGGACAGGTGAAGTGTGATGTGGACAGTTGAGGTGTGATGTGGACAGTTGAAGTGTGATGTGGACAGTTGAGGTGTGATGTGGACAGTTGAAGTGTGATGTGGACAGTTGAGGGGTGATGTGGACAGTTGTAGTGTGATGTGGACAGTTGAGGTGTGATGTGGACAGTTGAAGTGTGATGTGGACAGTTGAGGTGTGATGTGGACAGTTGAAGTGTGATGTGGACAGTTGAGGGGTGATGTGGACAGTTGTAGTGTGATGTGGACAGTTGAGGTGTGATGTGGACAGTTGAAGTGTGATGTGGACAGTTGAGGTGTGATGTGGACAGTTGAAGTGTGATGTGGACAGTTGAGGGGTGATGTGGACAGTTGAAGTGTGATGTGGACAGTTGTAGTGTGATGTGGACAGTTGAAGTGTGATGTGGACAGTTGAAGGGTGATGTGGACAGTTGAAGTGTGATGTGGACAGTTGTAGTGTGATGTGGACAGTTGAAGTGTGATGTGGACAGTTGAAGTGTGATGTGGACAGTTGTAGTGTGATGTGGACAGTTGAAGTGTGATGTGGACAGTTGTAGTGTGATGTGGACAGTTGAAGGGTGATGTGGACAGTTGAAGTGTGATGTGGACAGTTGTAGTGTGATGTGGACAGTTGAAGTGTGATGTGGACAGTTGAGGGGTGATGTGGACAGTTGAAGTGTGATGTGGACAGTTGAAGGGTGATGTGGACAGTTGAAGTGTGATGTGGACAGTTGAGGGGTGATGTGGACAGTTGAAGTGTGATGTGGACAGTTGTAGTGTGATGTGGACAGTTGAAGTGTGATGTGGACAGTTGAGGTGTGATGTGGACAGTTGTAGTGTGATGTGGACAGTTGAGGTGTGATGTGGACAGTTGTAGTGTGATGTGGACAGTTGAAGTGTGATGTGGACAGTTGAGGTGTGATGTGGACAGTTGAGGTGTGATGTGAACAGGTGAAGTGTGATGTGGACAGTTGAGGGGTGATGTGGACATTTGAAGTGTGATGTGGACAGTTGAGGGGTGATGTGGACAGTTGAAGTGTGATGTGGACAGTTGAGGGGTGATGTGGACAGTTGTAGTGTGATGTGGACAGTTGAGGGGTGATGTGGACAGTTGTAGTGTGATGTGGACAGTTGAGGTGTGATGTGGACAGTTGAGGGGTGATGTGGACAGTTGAGGTGTGATGTGGACAGTTGTAGTGTGATGTGGACAGTTGTAGTGTGATGTGAACAGTTGAAGTGTGATGTGGACAGGTGAAGTGTGATGTGGACAGTTGAAGTGTGATGTGGACAGGTGAAGTGTGATGTGGACAGTTGTAGTGTGATGTGGACAGTTGAAGTGTGATGTGGACAGTTGAGGTGTGATGTGGACAGTTGTAGTGTGATGTGAACAGTTGAAGTGTGATGTGAACAGTTGAAGTGTGATGTGGACAGGTGAAGTGTGATGTGGACAGTTGAAGCCTGCAGGATGAAACATCTGCTGTCCAGCAGCAGAACTATAGAGATCAATAATATTGACAGATTCACAGATGATGGATCTTTAATGAGGAGGATTTTAAGCAGATAATTGATCTTTTCCTCTAGAAGAAGCATCAGACTCTGGTTATGATGAAGTCGTCTCTCTGAGACTGTGGACTAGTTTACTGCAGAAGAAGAAGAAAGATGATCGTGATGCTTCTTCAGTGGCTGTATGTCGCCACTGTTTATTATTCTTGGTTATTGATTATTGGCGTGTTTCTGAAGGAGGAGGAGGTGATTGGGGGTCCCACAGACCAACAAGCCAATCATCAATAAGGAGCCCAGAGCAGCCGCATGCTGCTGCAAAAAGCGTTCAACAGCCTTAATATGCAATCACTGGCTTTCATTATCAACCTGTCCATTATTTACTCCATTAATTGATTAGTTGGTCTATTAAAAGTCCAAGATGACGTCATCCAGTGTCTGGTTCTGTAGATGTTCGATTCATTGATCATCAAAACAGCTGGTGATTAATTTAACAGTCAGCAACTAATTGATGAACAGACTGAATGTTGCAGCTTTACATAAAACAACATCTTTGTTTTGTACTGAAGTTCTCTGAGAAACAAGCTGCTGAAGCTGTAAACATGTTCTGCACATGCTCAGTAGCGTCTGCTGTACACAGAACTGCTCTCTGGAGACTGAAAACATGATGCTGTTATTACAACACACGATGAAGGAACATGTGAACCAGTTTCCTTTAATCTGACAACATACTTACATCTGAACTTAACGATGAATCGTGTTTCTGTCGCTGCGGACGTCTCCTTTCTTAACTCTGATTGGCTCAGAATCACTGAACCAATCAGAGACGTTGACAGAGACGAAGATGTTTCTGGACTGAAGAGCTAAATGTTTGTTCAGGGGTTGTTTGATTTGTCCACCTGGTCACACAGATCACAGTCGGACCTGAATGTGGTTCAAGATGTTTGGTGGATTCTGTTGGATGATAAAGAGCTGTGGTCTCAGCTGGCCTCTGATTGGCTGCTTGCTTTGCCAGGCCTGTTAAACATCTTAACCCAGTTGGCTGATCCACATCCAGAACTGGAACTGAGCTCAATGTGAGAAGGAAAAAAAGAATCTAAATTCTTTAGCTTTTCTAGATTTTCTTAGTTTTCTCTAAACTGGTGTTGTTGTTTTAGTATCCAGACAGGACTCATTGCTTTTCTAAAGTGTCGTTTGTTTCACTTTGGTTTAACTTTTGCTAAAATCTTTCAAATTGTTGATGAATTAATGAGCTGTTGTGGTCGTTATGACGTCATTTACTGACCAGTAGTAAACTGGGTTTACTCCAGTCAAGGTAGTCGATACCAGACTTTGGACTGGTTCTGTACTGCAGGTTGTTTTAATGGTTTCCACCCAGTTTAAACAGTGAGAACTGGGAGTCTAACATCAAGGCAACGAGTTCAAAACCATTTCACTTTATTTAAACTGAAGATGTTGCCGTGTTGTAGTTGAACAAACTTCAAATGTCTTTTAAATCTGATTTTTAATCAGCTGGATGTGAAGAAGATGAAGATTTTGCTTCTAAATCCTTTCATGGCGTCGTCTTTCTCTACATGTTCTTCATGTTTAGCTTTTCAAAAATCTTTATTTTTCTTCCAACTTGTTTGGTTTTTATCTTTTTAAGATTTTTCTAGATTTCTTTTATGTTTCTTTAACTTCTGTTTACATTTTTTTCTTCATTTAGAAGTTTTTATTAAAGATTCATCTAGACTCTCATAAAGAGTCCTCTAAGAACCTCTTTAGGACCATCTCCATCTCCAGATGGTTTTCGTTGGTTTCTGTATATTTTAGATTAAAGCTCTTCAAGGTTCGTCTAGTTTGTTGCTAGAACAGAAAGTGACAGATGAGCTAAATGAAGTTAAATTAGATGAAATAAATCCGGGCTGATCAGTGGGGGGAACCTGAGAGCCGGATCAGGATCAGGATCAGGATCAGGATCAGGATCAGGATCAGACTGGAAGAGTTCTTAAAACAGAACAAAACAACTTGGATCAACGTGTTTTTACTGTTTGACCTCCTGATCTGAATGAAGACAGAAACAGAAACATCCCATAATAAACACTCACAGATTTACACAGCAGGACCTTCAAAAGTCTTCAAATCAACCAATAATAAAAGTGAACTGGAGTTTACGTTCTTCTCCAAAACGTCCTTAAATCCCCTCGAACATATATTTCTACAATAACATAATATCTCCTCCTCAGTCTGATCTATGTAGTAACGTGTTGGTGACTCTGCAGCTCCTCTCGGCTTTACGGAGCTTTATAGTGAGTTTCAGCTCGTTGTTTATCTGTTCTGCTTCACTCTCAGCGTCTCATAACGTCGTTTTCAGAGAGGAAAAGCTGTAAAAAGTCGCTGAACACGACCTGCTAACAGAGACAGTTAGCTGTAGACTAGCTGGTGAACATAGTTAAAGAGAGTCAGATATTTCCCTCAGGAGCTGCTAGAGAGCAGAAACAGCTAAAAGAGAAACACGACTCCACATGAATGTTGCTCCGTAAATAATCAGCTGTTTGCTAACAAGTTCAACATGTCAGCTTAAAGCTGATAATGTGACAGTGTTGTGTTCATTTTGACTGATATTGAACTTAATCTCACAGCGGCTGAGAGCTGAATTATCATCATAAACACAGAGACACACATACTCACACAGGATGATAAACTGTGCAGTCAGTCATGAAACGAGGCAAACAAACAGCAGCTAAGCCGGCAGTAATGTGAACACAAAGACTTTATGTAACAGAGAGAGAAAGGCAGGGACTGAACTGAGAGGAGCATTATATTACTCCTCATGTTTTATTTTCTGATCAGGACAAAATTATATAATTGATGAAAGATAAAGCTCTCTGATGTTCCTGTAATGTCCCAGAATCCCTCAGATAGTCCGATCTGAAGCTCAGCGCAGTGAGCTGAGGAGAGGCACTGCAGGACAACATTCACACACTGCTAACAGCTAACAGCTAACAGCTAACTGCTAACAGCTAACAGCTGATCAACACTCACTAGTTCACTGCTAACAGAGCTGGAGAGTGAATGACACTCAGTTTTGTGTATAAAATAACCAACAAACTGTCGGCAGATTGTCTCATTTGGAGGCGTCTCGTCTTCGTCCTCTGTGTTCGTCTGACTCCAGACATTCACATCAACATGTGGTCCCTTAAAAATCAGAACAATAATAAAGTTAAAGGGTTCATATTCTTCTTTTAGAGGTTTTCTGTTATTTATATCCTGTTCCGATGTTGGATGTTAAACACGGTCAAAGTTCCAAAACTTGAGGTGAATGTTTGCAGAAATGCTGCCTGCAAGACAAAACTCAGGGCTTCAACCTGCTTGACGCTTTTGCAACGTTTTTTTTCAACCTTGTTGACGAGCTGATGTCGGCTCATCACACACGCTCATAAACAGCCGTCTGTTCTGTAGCCTTGGTTGCTAGGTGGTTGCTGAGGTTGTTGCTAAGGTGGTTGCTAAGGTTGTTGCTAAGGTGGTTGCTAAGGTTGTTGCTAAGGTGGCTGCTAACGTTGTTGTTAAGGCTATTGCTAAGGTGGTTGCTAAGGTGTTTGCTAAGACTGTTAAGGCTGTTGCTAAGGTGGTTGCTAAGGTGGTTGCCAAGGTTGTTGCTAAGGCGGTTGCTAGGTGGTTGCTAAGGTTGTTGCTAAGGTGGTTGCTAACGTTGTTGTTAAGGCTATTGCTAAGGTGGTTGCTAAGGTGTTTGCTAAGACTGTTGTTAAGGCTGTTGCTAAGGTGGTTGCTAAGGTGGTTGCCAAGGTTGTTGCTAAGGCGGTTGCTAGGTGGTTGCTAAGGTTGTTGCTAAGGTGGCTGCTAACGTTGTTGTTAAGGCTATTGCTAAGGTGGTTGCTAAGGTGTTTGCTAAGACTGTTGTTAAGGCTGTTGCTAAGGTGGTTGCTAAGGTGGTTGCCAAGGTTGTTGCTAAGGCGGTTGCTAGGTGGTTGCTAAGGTTGTTGCTAAGGTGGTTGCTAACGTTGTTGTTAAGGCTATTGCTAAGGTGGTTGCTAAGGTGTTTGCTAAGACTGTTGTTAAGGCTGTTGCTAAGGTCGTTGCTAAGGTGGTTGCCAAGGTTGTTGCTAAGGCTGTTGCTAGGTGGTTGCTAAGGTATTTCCATGTGTTGTTCAGCTCCAACATGTACGGATGGATTTGAGAAGTTGACATTTGGAATAAAGAAGGTGGTTGCTAAGGTGGTTGCTAGGTGGTTGCTAAAGTGGTTGCTAAGGTCAGAATCACCAATCAGAACAGAGTGGGCTCATCAGGAGGCGGGGCCTTAAAGAGACAGGAGCTAAAACGGCCTGTTTCAGACAGAGGCTGAACTGAGGGGCTGCATAAAGGACCAGTAGAAGACAAATAAGCAGTTTTTATTCCAGTAGAGCCTCAGAATATAAATATAGAGCTGGAAATGTGCAGAATATGAGTCCTTTAAGGAGAAGCATCAGTCAATCCACTTTGAAATTAAAGAAAAAAGATGTTTCTCATAACTTGAGATCTTAAATCTTTTAATCTAAACGTTCAGGTTGTTTCAGATGGAAACAAACATGAATGTAGAAAACAGACTTTTAATCCCTTGTTTTGTTCCTGGAACTATTTGATTGAAATAAAAAACTATTTATCTTCTTCTTCTATCATCTTTAAAGGCTTTCAGGTCTTGTTCAGATGTTGGAAGTTTTGTCAGTTTTCTGTCATAAATCAGAAACAAACACTATTAATGAACAGTGTTGTTGCAGGTTTCATTATAAATCTGACCTAACGTCATGTTTAACATGACAGGTGATTGTCATAGTTACCCATGTTTACCTGAGCAGGTCAGCAGGGAGGAGAGCAGGCTGCAGCTTATATTTGTTTCAAGGTTTTTTTTGTTTAGTTTTGTCTGTTTCATTAATACTTTTGTTAATAAAAACAGTTTTAACATCCCTTTAAAAGTTCCCGGAGCCAAATAACATCATCTGGGCTCCATACGGGGCGACAGTAACGTCCAGCATGTTGGACTCTTAGAAAACAAGAAGACGGATCAATAAGATCAATAACAGCAGAACGAGGTTTTTATGTGACGATGCGGCTCCGGGCAGGACGACGAGGAGGTCGTTAGCTGCAGCCGTTACCACGGTTACAGATTACTACATCCAGTCTGTTGTGTTGTGAACAGATGGAGACGAACTGAACTCACACTTTACTCATCTTTAAACTGTGTGTGTGTGTGTGTGTGTGTGTGTGTGTGTGTGTGTACTTCTATCTTTGTGTGAACCAGTTACAGTTCATGGTTTATTATTTTTGGGGCTTTGAAACACACACACACACACACACAGTCAGAATACAGTAACCTGCAAATAACACTTGATATCCTATTGTTATTTAAAATGGTCATATGTTGATATTAATGAGGTCATATGTTGATATTAATGAGGTCATATGTTGATATTAATGAGGTCATATGTTGATATTAATGAGGTAATAATGGTTACCTGGTTAATTAGCAGATAAACATGCTAAAATTCTTCCTCATGTTCCAAACATTGACTGTTGTTTTAAGGAAACCCTGTAACGCTGTGATTTGTTGCCTGGAAACACAAAATGACTCAAAACGAGTAATTAAGAGTCTAAATACTCGACACTGTGTTTGCAGTTTCCATGTTGTCTGCTGTTCACTGACCGACTGTTTCCTCCCGCAGACTCCCAGACTGAACACCTCTCCTCCTATCAGCTGACTGTCCCTCGACCAATAGGAGGCCGGCTGAGGAGGGAAGTACACGGCGAGCCGCCCAGTCAGGTACTGAGGTTTGGACTTCTGTCGTGTCTGTTTCTAGTTTCTCTCTTTTCCCTCCATCTGAGTTCCCTCCTCTCTCTCTCTCTCTCTCTCTCTCTCTCTCTGCGCTGTGTGACCTCTGACCTCAGGAAGTGCAAAGTCAGCACAGGATCAGCTGACCAGTCAGGTCCACTTCCTGTCTGTGTGACCTCACTCGACCCTCGCTGTGTCAGCAGCAGATTATCTCTCCTCACTGAGTCCACAACTGTTTGAACATGAAAAAAGAAAAAGATGCTTCCAGTGTATATTAATAGTGAGATGATGATGATGATGATGATGATGATGATGATGACGATGATGATGATGATGATGATGACGATGATGATGATGATACTAACAGACCTCAGATTAAACCAACCAGCTTCCATTCAAAAAGCCTCAACTTCTCTCTAAATAGAGTCAACATATAAATAATAAAAACATTTTAAAATACACAAACAGAAAACTGCTCGTTGTAACTTCCAACAGTTTGAGTCCTAAATGTATTTATTATTATTGCTCCGTTAATAAGATGTTTAGACTTACAGCAGCTGATGATGTCTGCTGTCTGGTCGTTTGATTGACAGCTGTGATTGACAGCTGTGATTGACAGCTGGCTCACCTGCTGCTCTTCCCGCCTTCAGGACTCACACTGAGTCCGACTGTTGTCGGTCTCGTTGTCGTTGTTCAACTGATGTAATATTGTATTGAACAGTTTTATCTTCACACAATGAACAGCAGCCTGATTGATTCATGGTGGAAGGAAAGTGTTGTTATTGAAGTATTGATCAGATCAGATTATGTGTTCGTCATCTCGTCATATTTACTGGATTTACATGATTCTTCTGTTTACATCGTTATCTACTGATTTGATATAATAATAATAATAAACAAATAAATCATATATATATAAAGGGTAGAGATATAAAGGTATATTTTCAGGACACTTGTTTGATATCCCATCATAATCTGATTGATAAGTGACATGTTGTTGACTGTATGGACTGTAAATAGAAGTTATGATCTGGACAGTTTAGAATAAGTCTGAATAAGGTGAAGAGTTGTTGGTGATGATGGTAGATGAGCTTCAGCTACTATTTCAGTAAAAACTGTACATCATCACGTGTGCATTATGGGAAAGGACTCATACTTTAATAGAACTTAACTTTAATAAAAATAAAGATCAATCAGTGTGGTCTTTATATTTGATGAGAGACTCGATCCTCCTGAGGCGTGATGAGACCAGAGATGTTTTTGTTGCTCCGTCTTCCTCTTTGTGGGACTAACTTGACTTCATCCTGGGGCTAACTGGGCTAACTGGGCCCTGCTCCAGAGCCTAGTTAGCCCAGAGTTTGCAGGGTTATTCCCTGATTATTATTCCAGATTTCATCTTCAATTCTCTCCACTATAAGGCAGAGTAGCAGCAGTGGATAGCTCCTTGTGTTAGCCAACAGTTAGCTTGTTGTAGCAGCCTGAAGGACTCTTTATACATCCATGGAAGGACTGTTAAGGACTGTTAAGCTAATGGGAGAAATTATCTGGACTGTGCAGTGCAGCAGCAGCAGGACACCACCAGGGAGGCTGGAGAGAGAAACAACTGGAGAAACAACCAGGAGAGTTAGCTTGTTTGTCATTAATGCTAATGATATCAGACTGGTTAACCAGCAGCCACAAAGTTCTGTTAACTAACAAACAAGATGACAAATGGATGTTATGACATGAATACTTCATCTCCATGATAGAAAGAAGAAGACATCAGATAACGTGAGTCAGATACAGCTTCTCTCTCTCTGTCTCTTTGGTCGCTAATTTCATCTCTGATGGTTAAATGTCTCTGTGTGGCTGTTGTGTGAATTTATCTCCTTAACAAGAATGCAGCAGAGATCATATACAAATATAATGTGCTGTAGGTAGTTTGCTTGTTGAAGTTACAGTGAGCTGTCTTTTTAATTGAGTGGTTGTTCAGTCACCTGTTGATGTTGTGTGATTAGTGAATGAGTGCAGGAGGTCTGACTGCTGCTTCTGACAGTTTCTTTAGTTGGTTTTTAAGCTGAGCCGTATATTGAGTAATAAGCTTAAAGTAACTAGAATAACAAGTGTTAACTAGTGGTGTAACGGATTGTAGTTGATCCGTGATCCGTACGGAACACCCCCCACGGTTTGGCAGGCATATGAACTGCAGATTAATTTCAAAATTTAATGTCTCATTTAAGACAAAGTAAACAAACTGCTGTAAGTACAAGTCATGGACAGACAGCATGTCGCTAACGCTAACAGGGATTTTGAAGGGTAACGATCAAACCAGCATCTAACAGGTTGAAGTGACATCTGAGTTGTTTACCTGCTGTTTGATGTGCTGCAGCTGAGCAGCTAATTAGCATCTAGCTGCTAACTGATGTTAGCGGTGAATGTTTGTTATCATCAAGTTTTGATGATGTGGACAGAGGCTGTTTCATTCACTGTTTAAAAGAGGAAGGTTTCATGCCTCATATTGCAATAACTGAGCATTGAATATTTTATATATTTTATTTTATTTAAACATTGGACATCTGAAATGTTGTTTTCATTTAAGACCATGGGCAAAAGTTCCTTGCTGTGTCTGGCTGTAAGTGTGTTACAGAATAAATGGAAAACAAAGTTTTATTTGTCTCCCTCCCTTTTTTTTTGCTGATCCTAATAATGATCTGATCCGTGACTCAAATCCGTGATACGATCCGAACCGTGAGTTTTGTGATCCGTTGCACCCCTAGTGTTAACATGTCAGCTTTGTAGACCATATTTTATATGTCGTGCACATAGATAAGAGTGTGTAAGTCATGTATTTGATACGTGCATTAATACTTTCTGATGTGAACCTACACTTTTAGATCTGTGAATGTTTTTAGTGTTCAGTCTTTCTAGTATTCAGCACTGATCTGTTCCTGCATCACATTATAAGCTCTGTGCTACTTTATATATTTCTGTATACTAAGAAAATACACAGGAAACACAAGTAAATCATGTGATATGTTGTCTGTTTTTGATGAGAACATAAATTTGTCGTCACAATAGAACAATACTATAAATTTGAATTTAACTTTGTTGGTAAAATGACACATTTGATCCACTCCATGGCTAAAATGAGCTCTTCTTTGTTTAGATGCTAAATGTCTTTAAAGAAGCAGCCTTTTCACCACTAAAGCAAATTGTTTTATTGACATATAAAATTGCCCCCCCCCCCCCCCTCCGATTTCATCAGGTGGGACAATGATATAGTTTGATGCGGTTTGTTGGTTTTCCTCCCCAATTTTTTGAGTCACCAGCCGCCACTGGTTCAGGTCAAAGGTCAAACTCAGCCACATCTCAGTTTTCACTTTTTGCTTGTTTAAAAACTCTTGTGAGATTTTGCAGCGTGTTTGGATCACTGTCATGTTGGAAAACTCTTTCTTGAGACTGAAACATCGTCTCCTCGTGCAGCTCCGTGTTTGACAGTCGGCACCGTGCAGCCACGTGGTCCCGGTCTGGTCCACAGTAAACATGCTGGACTCCATCTGATCCCAACTCAGTGACTTTAGTTTCATCTGAAGAAAGAACGCGCCGCCAGCGTTCATCAGGCTGCTTTTGTGAGCAGTAGTTTTCTTCTTGGACGTCGTCTGCAGCTTCCACAGATGATCAGCTGAGTCAGAAGCTGAGAAGGATCCTCCTTCACCTGCTGACCTGCTGCAGCTGTGTGATGATGATCTTGTATCTTCATCTTGTTCAGGCAGTTTCTCACCGTGTGGAGCCTTGTTGCTTTAGACTCAAGCCAACATTGAGGAAGCTGTGATGTTCAGAAGATATTGAATATTGAAGAAGATTTCATATCTCTACTGTTACACTGTACTACACACACAGCAGAGAGGACGATTGTGTCCACTGACATCACTTTTCCCACCCTTCCTCCCTCCCACACACACACACTCACACACACACACAAAGAGAGAGAAAAAAAGAGAGAGAGAGAAAAAGAGAGAGAGAGAGAGAGAGAGAGAGAGAGAGAGAGAGAGAGAGAGAGAGAGAGAGAGAGAGTGGGCGCTAAAATGTTCAGCATGTTGATGTTGTGACATCATCACATCACAATGTTAGTGAGTTTACAGCAGCTGATAATAATGTAAATCCTGATGTCACATGACAACCTGTACAAGTACACACTGATACACATGATGTCATAAATAATAATACCAAACCACTACTGCAGTACTTTAACTACATCAAGCTCATAATACTTATGTACTTTTACTGCAATACTTTAACTACATCAAGCTCATAATACTTGTGTACTTTTACTGCAGTAAAGTATCGGAGTACTTCTTCCACCGCTGGTCACATGTTTGAGACTCAGTCAGGCGTCTTCCTGTTCAGACAGGAAGTTAGAAGACAAAACAACGCAGTCAGAGAACATTCTCGTTGAAATGCATTCTGGGTAGTGTTTTATTTTAAAGCTCTTTTAATTTGATACTAATTTCCGGAGTAATTTGCAGCTATTTAACAGTTAACAGAGAGGAAGCTGCAGTTTGGTACAAATTATAAGAAAAACAGAGAAAAGCTCCTGATGATATTTGGGTTTATATGAAGGTTTTCATTTGTACAAATGAGACTCTTGTCAGTTTTCAGTGTGAAGTTTTCTGTCAAACTATTTTTCAGCATATTAGTTTTTTTCAATAATTTCCTAAAAGTATGAGTTGTGTAACTGATCATTCTGAGTTTATGAATTAAAACTACACTGAAAAACAATGAATATCTGTCAGTTAAAGAAACGTGAAGTGTGTAATGTTCCTGTTTGTATCAAACAGCATCATCGTCCCAGTAAAACGTCCTCAACATTCACTGTAAACAGCTGCAGGTTGATCATTAACCTGTGAATGACTCCACTAACGAACCGTCTCTGTCTCCGTCTGCAGGTCTCCTATATGATCAGCGTGGACGGACGTGATCATGTGGTTCACCTGGAGAGAAACCAGTAAGTTGTGATTGGAAGCTGTATTGATTACTGGGCTGAGGGTGTCATGTTGTTATCTGTAGACACTCACTGACATTTACAACTGTTCAGTGGGGAAGAAAGGAGAAAGTGCAAAGAATTATGGGAGAGTTTTGACCCTGATGTATGGAAGCCTATAGGGGACTTTATTAAAATGATCATGTAAACTTGTAGTTCCACTATAGCTTTATGATTTCACACATGTATATATATATATATATATAACACATTCTGTCAGTCATCCTCCTTCATGAACATTTACTAGTTCTACCATCGACTGAGTGTAAATATGGAGGACATGACGGCTCCCAACTGGATACGGCGTCGGAGGCGGGGCCTGTTCATTCTATTAAAGTTGCTCAGTGGCGCATGAAGCCAAAAAAGCCACTTCCTGAAAACATACTGTGCACGCCATAGGGAGCATGCTCACCAGAGACCGAGACCACTGACTTCCTGTTTAGTCCTCTGGTTAACTTGAAATGGAGATAAAACGATTCAATCCTGACTTTACAGCAAGTTCTGACAGTGAAACGAGTCGTTTCGCAGGTTGTGATGCTCAAAAAAAATGTATCCGCTGATTTACAGACGTCTCTTTCATGATGTGAGTCTGTGGGTGACGTTGTAATTACACAGTTTGGCCACTATGTCTACTATGAATTGGCTTTAAAGCCCGACGCCGTTCCTGTATCCAGTTCTCTTTATACAACCATGACGACATCTGGATCGCCCCCTGGTGGCCGCTGCAGCATAGGTCACAAGCCCCGCCCCCTCCTGATGAGTTAGTTTTCAATTATTTATTTGACGATTTAAAAAGGGGGCGTGACGTCATGATTGACAGCTGTGACAGACGCTCTCAAACCTCCGTCAGACAGCGGGGGGGCTGAGGGGGTGTGTCCCGCGGACCGTCATCCCGCCTCCCAATAAAAATGCAAATTGTAGTATTGCATTATATTTTTAATTTTTACTCAAATAAAATAGATATGTGAGAAATGATGATGCTATTGTTGAATTACATTTTAATAAAGTCCCTTATAGGCTTCCATACTGTTGGCTGATCTGTAGTTAATAATTAATGTTAGTGTGCAGGATGAAGAATTAAGACACGTTATTATCTGGTCTGATGACATCATATCGGACACTGCTGATTGGACAATCGAATCCATCAGTGAATGATAAAGAAAACACAGCTGATAATCTTGTTTTTACTGTTTGACATTTAATTCTCTGAAGGACGTTTATCTGTTTAAACGTCAGAGACAGTGAGTTCAGCTGAGTGTTACAGGATCAGAGTGTTTCCTGTTTCAGAAGGTTCTGATGTGATTCATGTTGACAGAAGAAGAAGAAACTCTCAGATTGTTGTATCTCCTCTCTGACGGTGTTCACGTCGACCTCGCTGATATTCAGCGGACTGATCAGCTTCTCTTTCTAAAGCAGGAGGCTCCGTGACGACCTCCTGCTGCTCCTGGATGAAGCTTTTTACAGTTCGTCCAGGTTAATCTGGTTAATCTTCGTTAAAGCCGTCTGTCCTCACTAAAACTGCTCATTTTCACCTCAAAGGGAGTTTTTCCAAAACGTTCTCCTGAGAGGATAAATCCTGAGTTTCAGTGTGTACGAGAGAAACAAATGTGTTTATAAGCTGCGATCAGATAAATGTTTTATACTCGTTGTCTGACAACGGAAACAGAAAAGTGTGTAAATGAGTGAACTAAATTTATGTTGTGTTGTTTAGATGTTTTATGAAAACAACCATTTTCAGTAAAAACATCACCTTATAATTAGAGCTGCAACTAACGATTATTTTCATTATCAATTAATCTGACAATTATTTTCTCGATTAATTGTTTGATCTGTAAAATGTTTTTAAAAGGTGACAGTGATGTCTTCAGTTTACTAACAGTGTTAAATGTTAGATATTTAATTTACTTTCATATATGACAAAGAAAGACACATTTCAGAAGCTGGAACATTCAAATTTTGGGCACTTTTGCTTGAAAATTGAAGAAACGATTAATTATTAACCAAAAAGTTGTTGATTAACTTTTTGTCGATCTACTGATCAATCATTCAACTAAATGTTACTTATAAGTTTGATGGTTTAGTTTGGACGTCTTGTTTAAAACCTGATCAGAACAGTAAGTTTGTGTTTCTAGCGTTGTGGTGACATAGTGACGCCTCTCAGGGCTGACTGGTGAATTACTGTAGCTGGAGAGCTAACTGCTGGCATGCTAACCAGCCAGGAACATGCTAATCAACCGGGAACACGCTAACCAGCCAGGAGTGTGCTAGCCCGCCAGGAACATGCAAGCCCGCCAGGAACATGCTAATCAACCAGGAACATGCTAATCAACCAGGAACATGCTAGCCAGCCAGGAACATGCTAATCAACCGGGAACACGCTAACCAGCCAGGAGTGTGCTAGCCCGCCAGGAACATGCAAGCCCGCCAGGAACATGCTAATCAACCAGGAACATGCTAATCAACCAGGAACATGCTAGCCAGCCAGGAACATGCTAATCAACCAGGAACATGCTAATCAACCAGGAACATGCTAGCCAGCCAGGAACATGCTAATCAACCAGGAACATGCTAATCAACCAGGAACACACTAACCAGCCAGGAACATGCTAGCATCGGCCTTCACAATCATGGTCACAATAGCTCTCCGACAGTGTTCCCAACTTAACAACTTTCTTGCTAGATTTGGTGACTTTTAACATCTTTTAAATCCACACAGTCATTTAAAAGTTTATATTTTATACTCCGACACAGATTTACAGTTTTTATGTGACAGCTGCCGGCTGCTGCTGCTGGTCGATTAATAAAAAATCAATAAAAACACATGATGTTGTTTTCAGACTGCTGCTTCCTGCAGACTTCACTGTGTTCTCCTACAGTCAGAACGGATCCCTGCTGACATCCAGACCACCTGTCCAGGTAACACACACACACACACACAATCACACACACACACAATCACACAGCAGGTTACCACATAAATATACTATGTTCATTATATATTTAACCATGTAAATGCAGGAAATAACATTAACATAGTTTCATTTGATTTATTTAAGGAACCTTGATGATTTTTATCTTTCACTGTAAACCAGAGCAGATAAACATGTTGTCTGACGTCTCCGCTTCACTGAGCCTGTTTAGTTTATTGAAACAAGATTTTTCCCAGCAAGAGGCATGATGGGAGTTTCCTCTGTGTGTGTGTGTGTGTGTGTAGTAATTGCGTTGATATTTCCTGTCTGCTGACCTGCTGCACTCTTCCCCTCTCTCTCTCTCTCTCTCTGTCTGTGTGTCTGCAGTGTCTGACAGATATTTGATATTTGATCAATCATTAATGATTGACAGCCTG
>NC_056541.1:762500-792500 GCF_910596095.1 Thunnus maccoyii | reverse complement strand
ACAGACACTGTTATACAGATACTACAGACACTGATACACAGATACTACAGACACTGTTATACAGATACTACAGACACTGATACACAGATACTACAGACACTGTTATACAGATACTACAGACACTGATATACAGATACTACAGACACTGATATACAGACACTACAGACACTGTTACACAGATACTACAGACACTGTTATACAGATACTACAGACACTGATATACAGATACTACAGACACTGATACACAGACACTACAGACACTGTTACACAGATACTACAGACACTGTTATACAGACACTACAGACACTGATGTACAGATACTACAGACACTGTTACACAGATACTACAGACACTGATACACAGATACTACAGACACTGTTATACAGATACTACAGACACTGATATACAGATACTACAGACACTGTTATACAGATACTACAGACACTGATACACAGACACTACAGACACTGTTACACAGATACTACAGACACTGTTATACAGACACTACAGACACTGACACACAGATACTACAGACACTGATATACAGATACTACAGACACTGTTATACAGATACTACAGACACTGATACACAGATACTACAGACACTGTTATACAGATACTACAGACACTGATACACAGATACTACAGACACTGTTATACAGATACTACAGACACTGATATACAGATACTACAGACACTGATATACAGACACTACAGACACTGTTACACAGATACTACAGACACTGTTATACAGATACTACAGACACTGTTATACAGATACTACAGACACTGATACACAGATACTACAGACACTGATATACAGATACTACAGACACTGTTATACAGATACTACAGACACTGATACACAGATACTACAGACACTGTTATACAGATACTACAGACACTGATACACAGATACTACAGACACTGTTATACAGATACTACAGACACTGATATACAGATACTACAGACACTGTTACACAGATACTACAGACACTGTTATACAGATACTACAGACACTGACACACAGATACTACAGACACTGTTATACAGATACTACAGACACTGATACACAGACTTCATTGTGGCTCCTGACTGTTGTTTTAGGACTCATTTGATAAACTGTGAACCCGTCTGTTAACATACAGACTGTGGAGGACGGACAGAAGCTACATACATGTTAGTTTTCCACAAAGCGACTGAATAACGTCGACACAGACGATCTTCATCTGTGATGAACTCAAACATCGCTGCTTTCTGTCAGTTCTGACTCTGTTATGTCAGTTATGTAATTATGCTTCTCTGTCCGTCTCTTTCAGAGGAGTGTTGCACCTTTCTGACGACAGTTACGGTATTGAGCCGCTAGACTCCGCCCCCGACCAGCACCTGGTGTACCGCCTGCGGGATGTGACATCACAGCCCCGGGGGTGCGGAACACCGCACGACGAGCACGGCCACAACAACGCCACAGAGCACGCTCAGTACGAAGCAGAGGAGATCCACCACAGACAGCACAGCAGGGTGAGTTCAGCTCTGTTCTGCAGGTTTAATGTCTCGTCTGTAATAAAGTCATGAAGCATCTTGTTTCTGTTTGTTCAGAGGAAGCGAGCTATTCTCCATCAGACGCACTATGTAGAGCTGCTGCTGGTGGTCGACTACGAGAGGGTGAGACACACACACACACACACACACTCCTCCACCCAACACAACTCATCACAGAGTCACAAGGTTGATTAAAGGACGTGTTCAACATTTTTCAAGTGTGTCTTAAACCAACAGTCAGTCTTCAAATGAACATTAAAGCTGTGTTTCTTGCTGTAATCATTCCTCCTGTTCATACTGACCATTAGAAGATCCCTTCATAATGACCTTACAATGGAAGTGATGGAGGACAAAATCCACAAAAGTTTATCTGAAGCTAATATGAAGCTTCAGCGTCCAAATGAGTTAAATCCAGTTGATATCTTTCAACGTTACAGTCTTTTTAGTGCCAAAGTCCCTCTTTTTGTTACTATACTTCCACCTGCAGCTCAACAGGGAAACACTGTCCGAGGAAACACAAAGAGGGAATTTTATACTAATAAAATAGGAACAAATGAACAACAGCGGGAGAAAAATTCAAACCTGACAGCCTCACTATGAGTTCAGGACTTTAATGTTTGTCTTTAGTCAGTTGTTGGTCTGACTGCATGTGAGCATCAGTATGAAGTCTCATCTTTAACTCAACTTTAAAGGTTCAGAGCTAAAGCTAACGCTACACAGCCTTCGATGGTTATTGAACTGTTAGTTATCATAAAATATAATGCTAGCAAACGCTTTGGAGGCGGATGTTTTTCTCTTTTGTTGGAGCTAGGCTAACAGTTTCCCCCTGCTTCCAGTCTTTGTGCTAAGCTAGGCTAACAATTTCCCCCTGCTTCCACTCTTTGTGCTAAGCTAGGCTAACAGTGTCGCCCTGCTTCCAGTCTTTGTGCCAAGCTAGGCTAACAGTGTCCCCCTGCTTCCAGTCTTTGTGCTAAGCTAGGCTAACAGTTTTCCCCCTGCTTCCAGTCTTTGTGCTAAGCTAAGCCAACAGTTTCCCCCTGCTTCCAGTCTTTGTGCTAAGCTAGGCTAACTGTGTCCCCCTGCTTCTAGTCTTTGTGCTAAGCTAGGCTAACAGTTTCCCCCTGCTTCCAGTCTTTGTGCTAAGCTAGGCTAACAGTTTCCCCCTGCTTCCAGTCTTTGTGCTAAGCTAGGCTAAACACATCCTGGACTGATTTGTACTGGACACAGAGATGAGAGAGGACAATAGGATTTACCTGAATGTTGAACTGTTCCTTTATTTATCATCATCATCATCATCATCATCATATATATGATGTTTGGTCTGAAATCTTGTCCTTCTTTTCTCTCTTCAGTATAATTTTATGAACAGGAATGAGACAGCAGTGAGGGAGGAGATGGTTCATCTGGCCAACTTCATAGACAGTGTAAGTACACACACACACACACACACACACACACACACACACACACAATCAAAAACAAAGTTTGGCCAAAATTAAATTGAAAATAAACAATAAGTTTAAATTGATCACAGTACAATAAAACATGAGCAGTGTTACCAGTAAAGTTTCCTCATATTAAACAGACTTATTTAATATTTAATAGCAGGACGTTGGAAGCAGCGTCAGCAGACGTCTTGTGGACACTTTAGGAACTTGTTAAATAACGGCAGCGGAGGATCTGAGAGTCGCTGTTGGGACATGAAATGAAAGACAGTCGCTGATATATGAAGCTGCAGGTTATTACAGACGATATAAACAAGTCAAAGATGAAAATCTTTGCTGCTGCTGTGTGATGATGATGTTGTACCTTCATCTTGTTCATCTTGTTTCTCACCATGTGGAGTCTTGTTGCTTTAGACTCAAGCCAACACTGTTCACAGCTTCTTTTATAACCTGCTTCAGACAATTAGTCTTCAGTTAAATAGTTTTTAATTATAAATAAGATCAAGTACTCGACACTCCACCTTAAACATATTACAATTATTGTAAGATGATGAAACTTTGAATTATTTAACATTTTATTGATATTGCCCAGCAGTGTACTCAGTTATCAGTTATATAGTGTATATATGTGTGTGTGTGTGTGTTCAGATCTACATGCAGCTGAATGTGAGGGTGGTCCTGGTGGGTCTGGAGATCTGGACTCAGCAGAACCGGATCAACACTGACGGAGCAGCCGGAGAAGTGCTGAGTCGCTTCACCCAGTGGAGAGAGAAGGACTTGGTTCCCCGCCGCCGCCATGACTCAGCACAACTCATCCTGTTAGTGCACACACACACACACACACACACAGAAATACACATGTAAAACACACTGTCTGATGATGATGATGATGATGAATCTACAGGAAGAAGAGTTTTGGGATGACGGCAGGAATGGCGTTCGTCTCCACCGTCTGCTCCAGAAGTCACGGCGGCGGGATCAACGCGGTACGCTGCTGCTTTCTTTTAGCGCAAAGTGACCAAAGATGAACGGCTGCATTCAAGTCAGATGGAAAAGTCGGTAAATTGAACTCTGTGTCTCTTTAGTTCACCGGCAGCAACATTCCCTCGTTCGCCTCCATCGTGGCTCATGAGCTCGGTCACAACCTCGGGATGAACCATGACGACGGACGAACCTGCAGCTGCCCCACCGCCGCCTGCATCATGCACTCTGGAGCCACGTAAGACACACACACACACATTCACATAATAAAACCTAACCCAACACTAATTCATCTCACACTAAATAACAGCCACAGTACTACATTTTGAGGGCGCTCGGTATCGGGTCACGCAGGCCGTCAAACACGGTGCGTCTCTCCGCTCTCGGGTGTACTGCGTCCATCGTCCATTAAATTTGACGTGTGCCGTCTTTACATGCTATTGTGTTTAAACATTTGTTGAACATCTGGTGTTGGAATCCTTTCTAGTGAAATGCAGCCACATTTAGACCGTTTAGCTTAGTTATAGGTAGCTACTAGCTAACGGTAGGCTACCTGCTGCCACCAGAACACGTGTAAATGCTGGGACACACTGGTTGTGTGAGCAGCGTGTGTGCATTGCGGAATCGCTTGCTTTTCATTTTGCCGCCCATGTTAACAGGTTGGAGCAGCCACACAGCCCGCACGACTCACGCGCGAGGCTGCTGCGTCACGTCATATAGAGATTCGCGGTCTCGTCTATTTTCTCCACGTGATGCGTGCGGTTCTCAGCAGAAATAGACAGGAAACACGATAGAAATATAGGGCTGCTAGTGGCAGAAGCGCCGCAGCAGACACGCATCCTGTGTGGACACTACAAGCGTGAGAGACGCAGCAGTTCAGCGACGCACACGCACTGCTGAGGTTCACGCATCCAGTGTGTCCCAGGCGTAATGTTAGCTAGCAAAGGCACGTTAGCTGATGCTTCTGTCGCCTGTAATGTGCGTTACGTTGCACCACAGGGAGAATAATTCAGTTGACAGCTCAGGCATTGAAGTGGCACTGAAATGAGGCACCGAAATCTGCGTTACGATTGGTTCTGGTAGGAACTGGTCGTACAGGATCCGGTGCCATATTGGTGGCAGGTTTCAGTACCCAACCTCCTCCTCGTCTCTCTGCAGAGGATCCAGAAACTTCAGCAGCTGCAGCGCTGATGACTTTGAGAAGATGATCTTGTTGACGGGGGGAACGTGTCTCCTGAACGTCCCGCGGCCTGATGAGGCCTACAGCGCCCCCTACTGCGGGAACAGACTGGTGGATGTCGGAGAGGAGTGTGACTGCGGATCCCAGAAGGTTTGAGCTTTAACATGTGACTCTAATCACAGAAACAGCAGGAAGGAGCAGAAACACATGACGCGTGTGTGTGTGTGTGTGTGTGTGTGTGTGTGTGTGTGTGTGTGTGTGTTACAGGAGTGTGAGGACGACCCCTGCTGTGAGTATCAGACCTGTAAACTGAAGTCTGGAGCTCAGTGCGCCTACGGCGAGTGCTGCAAGAACTGTCAGGTAAACGCAGCCAGCTGACGTGACCTTTGACCCCTTTGTCAGTTTAAACATTTCCAGCTGTTTCTTTATATTCTACTGGAGCCCACTACAATAAAACTAAAACACACAGTAAGTTTTATTGGTTCCTCTCTGCAGAACTTGAATAAACTCAGTTTGACTGTGTGTGTGTGTGTGTGTGTGTATGTGTGTGTTCAGTTCCTACCTGGAGGATCAGTGTGTCGCTCCAGCACAGATGAGTGTGATCTACCTGAGTACTGTAACGGCTCTTCGCCTCTCTGTCAGAGCGACGTGTTCGTCCAGGTGAGATATCAAACCACAGCAGAACTTTATCTTCTGACCCGACTGACCAGAAAATAAGATGATGTTTTTTCTGGAAATGATGTTTGAAAGAGTGGAGGTCGTTCTATATTCAAGGACTAAACGTTAACATGTTCACTAGAGCAGCAGCGTTGCTCTACTGGTTGTAGAGCTGCAACAGTTTGTGTATTTGTTTTATAGACTCAACAGACGTTATCTCACATAGAGCAGGTCTAGACTGAACTCTTTAATCTACAGAGAGGAAAAACTCAACTTTAACGGGTAGAAACCTCAAGCAGAACCGGACTCTAGGTGGACGAGGGGAGGGAGACAGAGAAGCAGAATAACAACAATAATAACAATAACAATAATATTAAGGATATGACCAATAATAATAATAATAATAATAGCAGAAGTCTGCCGTCCATAACTAGAGGGTCCACGACCCCGATCCAAAGCAACCTGTGAGACTAGAAAGCACAAAAAACTAACATGTATTAATGGTACATGAATACATGCAGATGAAGAGGAGGAGGAGGAGGAGAGAGGAGCCCAGTGCATCATGGGAAGTCTAGACCTTAACAAACCTAATTGTTAATTTGGTTGATTGCGACTGTCAGTATCTTCAGAAAGTCTTTGAACTAACAGCTGATGGAGAAAGATGTTGGTGAACAACGTGAGTGTTTGTGTCTCAGAACGGGCAGCTGTGCAGGAACCAGCAGGCCTTCTGTTACAACGGGAAGTGTCAGCACGCCGACGGACAGTGCCAGGCCATATTCGGACCCAGTAAGTCTGTTTCACATCATCACGTCCTGTACTGTGAGGGCGCCGGCAACTGAGGACTGTTTCCATGGAGATTATTTGAAGTTTCTGACACTGTAACTCACTTCAAAGTGTTTTTCTGAACAGTTCTTCATGGTTCTGACATGAGCAGCTTTTACACAGCCTGTAATTATTGATAATAATAATCAGTTATTATTTTCTTTCACAGGTATTGATGATTATTTTTTGCAATTTAGTACAAATTAAAAAGTAAAAAACAGAAAAACGTGGTTTAGTTGACAGAAAATATTCAGTGAATAAGAAACGACCTCATATGCAAACTAACAGTCTGAAACACTTCCTCCTCCTCCTCCTCTTCCTCAGAGGCGAAGGCGGCTCCTGAGATCTGTTTTAAAGAGGTCAACAGTAAAGGCGATCGCTTTGGAAACTGCGGCTACCACAACTACGGCTACAGGAAGTGTGAGAGCAGGTAACGCTCAAGAAAACACAAACACACATAAACACATAGAGCCATAAAGCCGCAAGCAGAGGATCAGGATGTTTGTCCGTCTCCATAGAAACGCTCTGTGCGGGAAGCTGCAGTGCTCCAACGTTCACGCGGTGACGGTGTTCGGCATCGAACCGTCGATCATCACCACGCCGATCGCAGGAGGCAAATGTTACGGAGTCGACTTCATGCTGGGATCAGACGTCCCCGACCCGGGTATGGTGAACGAAGGAACCAAGTGTGGAGACAACAAGGTGAGGAGGAGGAGGAGGAGGAGGAGAGAGGAGGAGGAGAGGAGGAGGGGAGGAGGAGGAGGAGGAGGAGGAGGAGGAGGAGGAGGTGAGGAGGAGAGGAGGAGGAGGGGAGGAGGAGGAGGGGAGGAGGAGGAGGAGGAGGAGGAGGAGGAGGAGGAGGGGAGGAGGAGGAGGAGGAGGAGGAGGAGGAGGAGGAGGAGGAGGGGAAGGGAAGGGAGGAGAAAGGATGGGGGGAAGAAGAGAAGGAAAGAAAAGAGAAGAGACGAAACAGGAAGGAGGAGATGTTGATGCTGTTTCTTCTTCTGTGGTGTTCAGGTCTGTATGAACTTTGAGTGTCGCAGCGCCGATGTCCTGAACTACGACTGCGACGTGGAGAAGAAGTGTCACGGACACGGGGTGAGACACGCCCCACCCGTCATGTCAGCCAGGTGTGTCACATGACCTCACACTAACCCGTCTGTCTCTCCGTCTCAGGTGTGCAACAGCAACAAGAACTGTCACTGTGACAACGGCTGGGCTCCGCCCCACTGTGAGGTCAAAGGTTACGGCGGCAGCGTGGACAGCGGGCCCACCTGGAACGGTACGTCATGTGACCCGGAGCAGCCGTGTGACTGTAGTTTATTCATGTTCTGGGTAATAATATGATTCCTATACAGCCAGTCTAATCCCACTCATGTGTGTCCTCCTCAGATAAAGACACGTCTCTCAGAGACGGGCTGCTGGTCTTCTTCTTCCTGGTTCTTCCTCTGCTCGCTCTGGGCGCGTTCGCTTTCCTGCACAGGAATGAGCTGCTGCGACGACTCGGGCTGAGCCGCAGGAAGCGGTCGCAGGGATACCAGTGAGTCAAACACAACGTCGACCCCCCAAAAAAAAAACCCAATAAGTCTCCAACAGAGAGAAAAGGTTTCATATTTTGCTCTCGACCTCGTGGGAAAAGCTCCAGCTAGTGACAGAGTTTATTTTATTGTTAAATTTGAATGCAGAGAAACATGAGAGCTGGTTTTAACAGTGGAGGAACCTTTTGTTTGAGTCTCATTTAGCTGAAGAAAATAGTTTTCCAATAACAAACCGCAGTGGAAGCAGATATAATGAAAATAAAGGAGGACCTAGGATGGAGCCTTGGGGAACACCGAGCAGCAGAAAGGTGATGATTGATGATTTTTAGTCTCAGGTGTATTTTGAGAAATATTTTAAAGGCAAGCTATGCAGGATTTGTCGGTTGGTGTTTGTAAACACAGCATTCAGAGTTGGCCCCTCCCCCTGGCGAGCGAGCAAGCGAGGGAGTGAGAGAGAGAGAACTAGCGGTGGTTGAGCGAGGTAGGGTGAATGAATAGAGCGGCGAGAACAAAGCAGCGAATCAGAGAAATAAAACGTTATCCTCCTGATTGTGGTTACGCTCTAAAGCACAAATAAACACGCCCACACCCCCCCACACCCAACCCTGCGGGAAGCTGCTGCGTGTGCCGGATGTTGTGTGAATGCAGAGCTTTCATCCTGTGTCGCCGTCGGTCAACAGACGCACAGACCTGCTGCTCTTTATACATCCATGACACGGAGCAGAGCGCAGCCATGTAACCTGGTCGCTACGATACTCTGTGCTGTTATTGGCTGGGAGCTACACACCCACTGCCCAAAGGTTGACGCCCACAAACGTCCCAAACGCAGCAAAATGATAATAAAATAATAAAATCCAGGCTTCTGCAGATACGTGCAGACACACTCTACCAGCGGGTCATAAGTGATGATTTAGAGGGATTACTGTTGTTGGAGTCTGTACATCGTTTTTTTTTAGGAAAATCCTGCATAGTGTGTCTTTAATAATCCAAGAGGGATCATACGATGGCTAACATTTGTTTTGTTTGTCAAACTATTTGTTGTGATTGGCTGTCCCCGTCGTTCTTATTGGTTGTTCCAGGTCATGTGGTCCTCTCTGACCTTTGACTTTATTTGAAACATCTGACTGAGTCTTTTAGAGACGGCACAGAAACGATTGTAACATAATTAAAGTAATGAAACAACAGTGTTGCTGAGATAAAACTCTGTGATGTCACCGGTTAGTGCTGACATCATTTCCTGCCGTCGTTCTTCCACATCCTGAACGTTGCGGTTTACAGTCGGCAGCAGCTGACAGCAGAAGACGAGTCAGCTGTTGCTTCTATTAATAATCAGTTCAGACTGACAGCAGCTCTGAACGCTCTGACAACTGTCCTCTGTGCTGCGTTCAAGGACGCAAGGACATTGAATAACTCTGCTGCTGGAAAGCATTGTGGTGACGAGCTGTGATGTCACAAAGGTTCATTCATTGAAAAGGCTGAGATGTTGAACTGTGACAACAACATGTTCGACTGTGATGGATTATCTGTCTGCAGCAAGTTTCAAAGAGAAACTGAAACACTTGAGGAACTCAAGGAGGGAAATATCTTTAGGCTCTTTAGCTGCTAAATGCTGCACCAAGTTCACCAGCTAGTCGGTCGGGCGGTTGACTTTATTAATTACCGGAGGGAAATTAAATTTTTTACATGTTCATATATATTCACGTGTTCATATATATTCATGTGTTCATATATATTCATGTGTTCATATATATATTCATGTGTTCATATATAGTCACGTGTTCATATATATTCATGTGTTCATATATATATTCATGTGTTCATATATATTCACGTGTTCATATATATTCATGTGTTCATATATATATTCATGTGTTCATATATATTCACGTGTTCATATATATTCATGTGTTCATATATAGTCACGTGTTCATATATATATTCATGTGTTCATATATATTCACGTGTTCATATATATTCATGTGTTCATATATAGTCACGTGTTCATATCTATTCATGTGTTCATATATAGTCACGTGTTCATATCTATTCATGTGTTCATATATAGTCGTGTGTTCATATATATTCATGTGTTCATATATAGTCACGTGTTCATATCTATTCATGTGTTCATATATAGTCACGTGTTCATATATATTCATGTGTTCATATATATATTCATGTGTTCATATATATTCACGTGTTCATATATATTCATGTGTTCATATATATATTCATGTGTTCATATATATTCACGTGTTCATATCTATTCATGTGTTCATATATAGTCACGTGTTCATATATATTCATGTGTTCATATATAGTCACGTGTTCATATATATTCATGTGTTCATATATATTCACGTGTTCATATATATTCATGTGTTCATATATAGTCACGTGTTCATATCTATTCATGTGTTCATATATAGTCACGTGTTCATATATATTCATGTGTTCATATATATATTCATGTGTTCATATATATTCACGTGTTCATATATATTCATGTGTTCATATATATATTCATGTGTTCATATATATTCACGTGTTCATATCTATTCATGTGTTCATATATAGTCACGTGTTCATATCTATTCATGTGTTCATATATAGTCACATGTTCATATATATTCATGTGTTCGTATATAGTCACGTGTTCATATATATTCATGTGTTCATTTATATTCACGTGTTCATTTATCTTCATGTGTTCATATATAGTCACGTGTTCATATCTATTCATGTGTTCATATATAGTCACGTGTTCATATCTATTCATGTGTTCATATATATTCACGTGTTCATATATATAGTCATGTGTTCATATATATAGTCATGTGTTCATATATATATTCATGTGTTCATATATAGTCACGTGTTCATATCTATTCATGTGTTCATATATAGTCACGTGTTCATATATATTCATGTGTTCATATATAGTCACGTGTTCATATATATTCATGTGTTCATATATAGTCACATGTTCATATATATTCATGTGTTCATATATAGTCACATGTTCATATATATTCATGTGTTCATATATAGTCACATGTTCATATATATTCATGTGTTCATATATAGTCACGTGTTCATATCTATTCATGTGTTCATATAGTCACGTGTTCATATATATTCATGTGTTCATATATAGTCACATGTTCATATATATTCACGTGTTCATATATATTCATGTGTTCATATATATATTCATGTGTTCATATATATTCATGTGTTCATATATATTCACGTGTTCATATATATATTCATGTGTTCATATATATTCACGTGTTCATATATATATTCATGTGTTCATATATATTCACGTGTTCATATATATTCATGTGTTCATATATATTCACGTGTTCATATATATTCACGTGTTCATATATATTCATGTGTTCATATATATTCACGTGTTCATATATATTCATGTGTTCATATATATTCATGTGTTCATATCTATCACGTGTTCGTCGTGTCTCGTTAGTCTGACTTCCTCCACTGAGCTTTTGTCGCTTGTGTTCATCAGGGCCGATGCTGCAGCTTCATCCAATCCCAGCAGAGGACCGCCTCCCAGAGCGCAGCCTCCATCTGTTGCCCGCGGCAACGCCAACAACATCGTCAAAGACGGAGTGAGTTAGAGGCTGACTGATGATCGAGTGTGTGTGTGTGTGTAGTTTGTTTCTAATCCAGACTAAACAACTAAAATGAAAACAGATTCTTCTCTGGAATATGTATTGATCATCAGAACCACAACGACAGAAAATCAATCGGCAGCTATTTTGATAATCGATCAATTGTTAAAGTAAAAACACCAAACCTTCTCTGGTTGAACATTTGCTGCTTTTCTTTGTTTCACATCGTTATAAATCAAATATTTTGGACTGTTGAAGGGTTTGTCATCTTGAATATTAATAAATATATTTAATAGACACAACTTTGAATTAAAAATGATTAATTGATATTGACAATAATCATTAGTTGCAGCTCTAGTGATCATATTCTGTTTTATGATGTCATAACTCGTCAAAATCTACCTTCAAAATATAAAAAGTTGAACAAATACAAACCTGATATTGTGATTATTATTATTATTTTCTGATATCATTTAAATAATAATAATAATAATAAGTTGTGGAGCTCTTTGTGTTTTTTACATAATGAGGCTTTTCTTGTACTTTTGTTGACATTTTGACAAGTTCTGACATCATCAGACGAAGTTTTTAATAAAGTTTTGAATGAATCGCCGTAGCAACGCTCCCCATCAATCAGTGCAGCTGGTTCTGCTGCTGACTGTTCACCTGCACACATGTAGAGTTCACACGCAGACGCAGTAATCATGTTAATGTGACCCTGCTGACCAGGACGATGGTGGTGGTGGTGATGATGATGGTGATGATGATGTCACAACGCTCCCGGTAAGACTCAGGTGTAGTTTAGTATGTTAGAGTCTCGTCAACGCCCACAGCTGCAGGACTGACGAGTCCAGGAGGTCTGACAGCATCTTACTGAGTAAAAACTGATTATTATTCTAATTTAAATAACTGGTGAGTAACAACATGAGATATTCAGCAAACACATACATTTATGAGATTAATGCTGTTTGTTCACTGCTGACTGGTGAACATGCTGCTCCTGGTGAACTTTGTGGTGTTAATGGGACACACCTGTTTACTACCTGGTGGCTCACAATCAAACCTGCAGATGTGGGTATTTAGAACAGACCCATAGTCTCACTAGGATTAGTGTTTAAAACGACATATTCTGCACATTTCCAGCTCTATATTTATATTCTGAGGCTCTACTGGAATAAAAACTGCTTATTTGTCTTCTACTGGTCCTTTATGCAGCCCCTCAGTTCAGCCTCTGTCTGAAACAGGCCGTTTTAGCTCCTGTCTCTTTAAGGCCCCGCCTCCTGATGAGCCCACTCTGTTCTGATTGGTCAGCTTCAGGAAGCTTCCTCCGGCTCCGGAGGCTACGTAAACAAACTATAGTAGCAGGATTTCACTTCTTTTTCTCCTTCTTTACTCCAAATGTCAACTTCTCAAATCCGTACATGTTGGAGCTGAACAACACATGGAAACGCCTTAGCAACCACCTTAGCAACCACCTTAGCAACCACCTAGCAACCACCTTAGCAACCACCTAGCAACCACCTTAGCAACCACCTAGCAACCACCACAGGAACCACCTTAGCAACAACCTTAGCAACCACCCTAGCAACCACCTAGCAACCACCTTAGCAACCACCTAGCAACCACCACAGCAACCACATTAGCAACAAACTTAGCAACAACCTTAGCAACCAAAGCGACAGACATTTATGAGCATGTGTGATGACGTCAGCTCATCAGTACGGTAGAATAAATGTTGCAAACGAAGAGTCAGAGCAGATTGAAGCCCTGAGTTTGGACTTGCAGGCAGCATTTCTACACATGTTAATCTTAAGTTTTGGAACTTCATAAATAATAATAGTAATAATAATAATAGCGATAATGTTTGTGATAAGTGTCATTGATGACCACATCTCTGCACTGAGGCTTTGTACAACGGAGAGAAGAGAAAATGTGTCCCCTTTAATTTCCACTGTGTTGCCATGACAACCACATCTCCATCCTCCACCAGCTCAACTTAACAGTAGCTCATCTTTATGCTGATCATTCTGTTGTCATTATATTAATTCACAGACAAATGCCTCAAAATATAGAAATAATAATAAAATAGAGATTAAAATAGATACAAATATAAAAGCTTTTAATATGCTGAGAAACAGTAATCTATAGAATAGATTACTGTGTGTGTGAGTGTGAGTGTGTGTGAGTGTGAGTGTGTGTGTGTGTGAGTGTGTGTGAGTGTGAGTGTTAGTGTGTTTGTGTGTGAGTGTGTGTGAGTGTGTGTGAGTGTGAGTGTGAGTGAGTGTGAGTGTTAGTGTGTTTGTGTGTGAGTGTGTGTGAGTGTGTGTGAGTGAGTGTGAGTGTTAGTGTGTTTGTGTGTGAGTGTGTGTGAGTGTGTGTGAGTGTGAGTGTTAGTGTGTTTGTGTTTGTGTGTGAGTGTGTTTGAGTGTGTGTGTGTGTGTGTGTTAGTGTGTGAGTGTGTGTGTTAGTGTGTGAGTGTTAGTGTGTGTGTGTGTGTTAGTGTGTGAGTGAGTGTAAGTGTGTGTGAGTGTGAGTGTTAGTGTGTTTGTGTGTGAGTGTGTGTGAGTGTGTGTGTGTGTGTGTTAGTGTGTGAGTGTGTGTGTTAGTGTGTGAGTGTTAGTGTGTGTGTGTGTGTGTGTTAGTGTGTGAGTGAGTGTAAGTGTGTGTGAGTGTGAGTGTTAGTGTGTGTGAGTGTGTGTGTTAGTGTGTGAGTGTGTGTGTGTGTTAGTGTGTGAGTGTGTGTGTTAGTGTGTGAGTGAGTGTAAGTGTGTGTGAGTGTGAGTGTTAGTGTGTGAGTGTGTGTGTGTGTTAGTGTGTGTGAGTGTGTGTGTTAGTGTGTGAGTGTTAGTGTGTGTGTGTGTGTGTTAGTGTGTGAGTGAGTGTAAGTGTGTGTGAGTGTGAGTGTTAGTGTGTGAGTGTGTGTGTGTGTTAGTGTGTGAGTGTGTGTGTGTGTTAGTGTGTGAGTGTGTGTGTGTCACTGATAGTCTGGATGTTTTTAAATCACATCTAATTGACGTGAATGAGTTTTGTTCTCCTTTCTCTCCATGTGAAGCATCACGCTCAGCTACTGCCACCACAGGAGGTAAAATACTCTCCTCACTACTCACACTAATACTACTGCTGTACTACTGCTGTACTACTGCTTTACTATCACTACTCACACTAATACTACTGCTGTACTACTGCTGTACTACTGCTGTACTACTGCTGTACTATCACTACTCACACTAATACTACTGCTGTACTACTGCTGTACTACTGCTGTACTACCGCTTTACTACTGCTTTACTATCACTACTCACACTGATACTACTACTACTGCTGTACTACTGCTGTACTATCACTACTCACACTGATACTACTACTGCTGTACTACTGCTTTACTACTGCTGTACTATCACTACTCACACTGATACTACTACTGCTGTACTACTGCTGTACTACTGCTGTACTACTGCTGTACTACTGTTGTACTATCACTACTCACACTGATACTACTACTGCTGTACTACTGCTGTACTACTGCTGTACTACTGCTGTACTACTGCTGTACTATCACTACTCACACTAATACTACTGCTGTACTACTGCTGTACTACTGCTGTACTATCACTACTCACACTGATACTACTACTACTGCTGTACTACTGCTGTACTATCACTACTCACACTGATACTACTACTGCAGTACTACTTCTGTACTACTGCTGTACTATCACTACTCACACTGATACTACTACTGCTGTACTACTGCTGTACTACTGCTGTACTACTGCCGTACTACTGTTGTACTATCACTACTCACACTGATACTACTACTGCTGTACTACTGCTGTACTATCACTACTCACACTGATACTACTACTGCAGTACTACTGCTGTACTACTGCTGTACTACTGCTGTACTACTGTTGTACTATCACTACTCACACTGATACTACTACTGCAGTACTACTGCTGTACTACTGCTGTACTACTGCTGTACTATCACTACTCACACTGATACTACTACTGCTGTACTACTGCTGTACTATCACTACTCACACTGATACTACTACTGCAGTACTACTGCTGTACTACTGCTGTACTATCACTACTCACACTGATACTACTACTGCTGTACAATCGACAACCACAGTTTACTTTATGATTACAATGATAACATGTTGTATTGTGTGTGTGTGCGTGTGTGTGTGCAGGTGGTGCAGACCAGCCGGACAGCTTCCTCCTACATTGCGAGGCCTCCTCCTCCTCCGCTGTAAGAATAATTATTGTTGGACTCCTGGAAACACTCAGAGACTCTTTACCTCAACATTTATCTGAAGATGTTTCAGTCTGAACTGTTCTGTTCTTCATCAGCTGCTGCAACAACAAACACAAAACACACACACACACACACACACACACACAGGTAATACTGTTAATATAACAGTAGGGTTGAGGTCAGGAGGTCATATAAGAAGAACAGGAACAGAGAAAAGATGTTTTCAGTCTGGATCTGAAAGTCTCATCAGAGTTGTGTTTTGGTGTTTCGTTGCTCAGGTCAGTCAGAGAGAAGATCAGTATCAGACTGGATGTTAGGAAGGCGTGATCAAGGTTTTCAGTGTCTGAATTGGATCAAATGGAGTGTATTTTGGCAAAGTTATGAAGGTGAAAGAAGGCAGTTTGTGTAATGATGTGTGGCTTGAATGTAAGAGAGGATCAATAGAGATAATCAATTGGCAGATTAATCGATTTTTACTTCCATCCTATTTTGTGTAACCTTTATTTAAGCAGGAAGTCTCTTGAGATATATTATCTCTTACTGGCCTCATCTGCAGATTTGAACTGCATCTCACAGTCTTGTTCAGCAGTCATGTGATGTGATGACACGTTTGACGTGTTTTAGATTCAAGAAGTGGACCTTGAGCTGAGATCTGGTCCTCAGATGTTTCAGATGGTTATCAGCTCCGGCTCATGTTTAGCCTGCAGGGCATCTGCACATATGAAAAGTCTTAAAAAGTATTGATTTAGGTTCCTTCCATAAAAGGCCTTAGAAGGTGTTTAATTGTCTTAATTTTCATTCAAAGAGGTCTTAAATGTTTTCCTGGCTGCCACAGACACTAACGTCAGTTATAAAGTGTTTTTTTTGTGATTTTAGCAAAACCTGGCTGGAAAATGCCTGATTCTGTTGTTCCAGACCTCTGAGCTTAAATGAAATAGTTATTTTTAGCTAGTTAGCTAGTTTAGTCCAGTGGTTCCCAACCTAGGGGTCGGGCCCCTCCAAAGGGTCAGCAGATAAATCTGAGGGGTGGTGAGATGATTAATGGGAGAGGAAAGAAGAAAAAACAAAGTTCTGATACACAAATCTGTTTTCAGTTTTTGGACTTTTTCTCTAATCTTTGATTTTTGCTGAAATATTGGATCATTTGAACATTTATTGAAATGAAAGCATGTGAGAAGTTTAGAGGGAAAAATCACTATTTGGTGGAGCTGTTAACAACTCATAGACATGTGAAATGTGACCCCGACTACACACTGCTTTTTGTAAGACGTCAAAAGCCAAAAAGGTTGGAAACCACTGGTTTCATCTTTAACAATGTGTTGTATTTTAAAAGCTTGTTATATTATCCATTGTGTCAAATCTTCATCTGAAAAGTAACCAAAGTAAATGTAGTGGAGTAGAAAGTACAATATTTCCCTCTGAAATGTAGAATGTAGCATCACATGGAAATACTCAAGTAAAGTACAAGTACCTCAAAACTGTTCTTGAATACAGTACTTGAGTAAATGTACTTAGTAGCTGTTGGTTTGCTTTGCACCATCATGAGAGGAACTAAACATGTTGTTGTTTGTTGATCAGGTGTAGAAACAGAAATGTGAGATATTGAGGTTTTAGGAGTATTGAGTCTGTTTATAACTGATGTCTCTTCTGTCTCAGGAAACCCAAACCATCTGCTGCATCACAGCCTCTGGTGCCTCAAAGACCTGCCCCTCCTCCACCTGTTTAACCAGTAAGGTGGCCCCGCCCACCACACCTGGATGACACACCTCCTCCTCTTCTTCCTTTTCAACCTCAGTCCCCACCCACTCAGAGCTGGTTACCTAGCAACAGCCAGGAAATAATTCCGGAGCCAAGATGGCAGACAGCCGGCCCTGAAGTCTGCCAGGGCCGGACTACAAACTGGACCCAGCCGGACTGGACTGGATTTACCAGAACCAACAGGAAGTGAAGCATCACTGCTCTCTACTGTCTTTACTTCTTTTATTCAAGTGCAGTCAGCTGACACAGCTCAGCTCACATCAGGAGACATGTTGTCCTCTCTGTCAACAAACCAGCCAATCATATTTCCCCAGTAGCTTCCTGTGACATCAACAAGCCGCACGCTGGATAAACGAGTCACTACTGAACCAAAAATGTGTTTATCACCACCAACATTTTGTATCCCTGACCTGCGTTACTAATGACTGCTGTCAGTTATTTAGCATGCTAGCTGGCTAACTAGCATTTGCTGGCTAAAGGCTAACACACACATATAGGTGGTGTCACGTAGCGTCGCATCAGTTGACGTCCATAACAGACATCAGGCGCGTCAGATGTGAGGCTGGATTAATATCTACAATCAGAAAACAACAACGAACTGAACAAAGACGCCATCTGAAGACATGTTTTCATATCAGAGATGAAGAGCATCACACACATCTGCCCTCTGATAAAACATATCTGACATAACAACAAACAGAACAACGATGACGAAAAACAACAAGCAGCTGCTTAATAACCCTCACACGTGTTTTAATTCAATTCTATTCAATTAAATTCAATTTGGTTTATATAGCGCCAAATCACAACAAAAGCCATCTCAGGGCACTTTTCACATAGAGCAGGTCTAAACCGAACTCTTTAATTTACAGAGACCCAACAATTCCCTCATGAGCAGCACTTGGCGACAGCAGTAAGGAAAAACTCCCCTTTAACGGGTAGAAACCTCAAGCAGAACTGGACTCTAGGTGGACGCCATCTGCTTTGACCGGTTGGGTTGGGTTTTACTGTTGAAAGTCTCTTTAAACTTCTCCCCACTGAGAATACAGCCTGTAATATTCAACATAATAAGAAACAAACAGAACAGCTCACAAAGATCATCATCATCATCATCAAATTCTGTCTGTTAAAACTTCAGCCTGAAGTATTTTACTGTAGATGAAGCATCTTCAACGCAGCTGCACTACAACAACCTGTATGATTCAGAGCTGAAGACGCCTCAACATGAAACTTTATGGGGTCTCAGCAACGGCTCTATTTATTTCCTATTTATCTACACAGTAAGGTTTATTTTTATGTAACTATCGAAATCTTTGATCATTTTTAGGATCACAATAAAAATATAATGCAAAAGTATTGACGGCATTTGAATTCCACCTCTGCATATTTAACATGTCCAATAAAAATGTGAACATGGACTAATTCATACTATATACAAAATAAAAGTACTTTATTTATCTTAAAGTCCTTGAACAGTCTGCAGCTAACAATTATTTTAATTATTGATTCATTTGTTGATTATTTTCTCGATAAATCAATTAGTGGTTTAGTCCATAAAATATCAAAATAGTTGGCGATTAACTTAATAGTTGGCAACTAATCAATTAATCAACTAATTGTTGCAACTCTAAATCAGTCCTACTGTCACAGAGCAAACAAATAACAACACCAATAAAAAACACAGAAGCTTCTGGTGGTCGTCTGTCTGACCGTCGACTGACACGCCGCCGCTTAGTGTGGATAAGTAAGCTCACTAGCTCATACGTACCAACACTTCTCTGCACTGTGCTCATATTCACCTGAAGCTCATCTTAGTGAAGCTGCAAGTCGTTGCTCTATATTTCACTTAATCAATTACCTGCACTGAGTAGTGCTTCTCTCTGATTGGCTGGTTTGAAGACACAGAGGTCAGAGTTTGCACTCGGACACTTCTTTCTTTCTTTCTTTCTTTCTTTCTTTCTGTCTCTGAATGAAAGCACTGGTGCCGTCTGATTGCACGTCCTCTCTGCTCAGCACTGTCATAGGAATGTAAAGTCAGCTCAGTTCGTCTGGATCTGGATCCGTGTGGTACGTCGACGTTCGGGCTGTTTGAACGTGACTTTGCTCGGCTGGCTGACGGACATCTCTGCAGGGAATCTTCTAACCTCAGTTTAATCACAAAGCAAATCTCCCCTGAAACACCTCAACACTGTTAAATCAGGAATCTGTGATGGAAGTGACATTTTTGGAAAACTTGATGGGTGAGAAGAATGTGTTTGTAGTTTGTGAACTAAAAGAGGAAATAAAAGAGATTTGATCGTTTCCCTGAACCAAAAAAATATCTAAAAACTGCAGCCAGCGTTTCCAGATTCGACTGAAACCAATCAGAAGCTCATGGCGCATGGCCGCAGGTCTCTGACGCTGTGATACAGTAAATACAACACAGACTGGTCCATCAGTCCACCTACTTTTAAACCAGCAGACAGTAGAAAAGAGAGGATTTCACTTGTTAAGTGCTTTTAATTGAGATGCTGTAGAAGCAGAAAAATAAATGAAGATTCTAATCTACAGTTATCAGCTGCTTCCTTAAACCTGATTCAATCACCATTTTAAGCAGAAATGACAAATGTTTGCTGGTTGCAGAATCAATTCTTTGTCAGTTTGAATCAGGCAGTTTATAGACAAAACGATTAATCGATAAATTGAGATTAATTCTTTTTCTTGAGTTGTATTTTATTTTATTTCTCTTTTATTTTATCTCTTGAGATACATTATGTTTTTGATGAACAACTATTTAAAACAGTTGGATTTGGATAATGAAAGTGAAGTTTAGCTACAGCTTGACTTTAATGTCACATTTGAGAGTGAAGTTCTGTAAACAGTGTTGGAGTGTTTAAAGGTGGAGATTCTCCTTTAAAGTCACTGCAGCAGCGTCACCTGAGAGGATCCACATGTCACCTGACTGTCAGTCAGATGATCAGACTGATTCTGAACTTTCAGGATGTTTCGTGCCATCGCTCGTCGGCCGGCATCAAAGTCACTCAACACTCACATGTTTCATTCAAACCAGGGATTTTTACAGCACCAGTAAACCAAATGTTCCTGTTTCTGTCTGCTGTTAACTGACTGTTAGCATTGTTAGCATTGTTAGCACTGTTAGCCAGTTAATGAACCTGGATGCACTGTGTGAGGAGAACGTCCCCTTCATGTTTTTATCTGCTTTAGTGTGTTTTTGATTTGCTGTCTTGAGTGTTTTTGCACAGAAATCGGTGTGAACTCGCCTGAGGATGAAATAGGAAACCTTTAGGGCTTATTCTGTGCCATTTGATCGTTTTCATGCCAAAAAAAAGAAATCAGTGTGTCCCCCCAGAGGAGAAGAGGAAACTCTCCAGAACAGACTGTTCAGCTTCAGACGGAGGTTATTTAGAGACGTGTGAGCAGCTGGAGCTGAAGTTCACATGAGCATCAGGTTTCAGTCAGTAAACTGTTTCTGCTGCTGTGTTTAAAGGTAAAATAACTCTGCTGATATTCTGTATCTGTCATCATGTGCAGAAACAAACCAACAACCAACTGTTGTACCAACAAGTATTATGATTCTTCATTCTCCAAAAACTGGTAAAAACACGTCAATGAGCCAAAAACTGTCCTGCAGCCACAAATACTCACTACAGCACCAAATGTGGATTCATCCGCCGCTGAAAATAGTCCCCAACAGATGCACTGTTTCCTCCTAAAGCTGTTTTAGCAAATTACTGAGACTTTTTAAAACATGAAAGTTTATATTCATGTTTTTAAAGAGCCTCTGAACGCCTCATTTTAGCTGTTTCAGCTCCACATTTACACTCAGCGAGCACTTTATTAGGAACACCTGTGCAGTCTGAACCAATCCAATACAACAATTGTCAGAAAGGTGATAATTCTACGTAGAATTAAAAGATAATTTTACCTCCCATTAACATACATGTGGGGGAGCAAGCTATAAGGAACACTCTTCAATGTACAGCACTCCAACATCCACCACCTCAGTAATAAACATCAAGTAAAATGATCACCTTTCTCACAATGTCAGCAAAAACTGTAAATGTATAAACTTCATAAATGTAGAATTTATGGAGACTTCCAGTTTGTTGATAGTAAAGTACTATCACAGTTTACCCACCGAGTAACTCGAACCAGATCATCACTGCAGGAACATGAAATAACTGCTCACACAAGTCAGAAGGTTCTGACACATGTTGGTTTAGTTCTGCACATAAAGTATTATGTTAACAATGAGACACGTGCAGAATAACACCTGAGTTCTAGTTTAAACTGTAGTCTCATTAGTATGCAGGCAGTAGCATTGAGTTGTTTTCTCTGATTGGACGACAGCTTGTGTGATAACTGAACGGAGCGACTGATTGATCAGTCTGATCTGGCAGAAAACGTTCATGAGATTTTTTGACCCTGAGTTGAGTCTTTCAGGCAGAGATTCCTCCCAGCCTGAGCTGAGGGCTGCATGTGCTGATGTTTGGTAAAGATTAAAGATCGTTTCCAGACACCATCGAGTCTTAGTGACAGAGTTTAGGATCAAAACTCCTGACTTGAAAAGAAAACCAAGGAATCCCACAAATCAGGCTCTGTAAGATTTTTGGCTCATGAAGGTTTGAGGACAAAAGCTTTGTGTTAATAAAGTGAGTTGAGGTGATGGACAGAGTGTTAATCTCTCCATCTGTTCACCACCTCAGTCCAAACTAAAACAACTATCAGATGAACTGATGAACTGAAATTCAGAACAAACATTCTTGTTCCCTTCAGGATGAATTATAATAACTTTGCTCTTCCTCTGACTCTTCATTTAGACATTCCCATCAGTTTAGCTGTACTTTGTGTTTAGATGGTAGCATGCTAACATGCTAAACAAAAATGGTGAACATTATACCTGCTAAACGTCAGCATGTTAGCATTTTCTTTGTTAGCATATTAGCATTGAGTTAAATAAGCAGACTGAGAGGTAAAACTCAGGGTAAGAAAATCTCTGAAGTGCAGATATATTTATGCTAAACCTGTGTATATGTGTGAGTTGTACCACACCAGGTAAAGATGGATACCTGATCCCCACTTAATTAATCACCATGGCAACGCAGAGAATCTCATCACCTTTTTTCTATTATGATAAATGATTTTATAGAGGATTTTTTTTTCTCTTTTTTTTTTGCAGATGTAATACTGTTAATCTGTGGTAATGCAATAACTTTCAAATGAGTTTTATTTCATGATTAATTGTCGCTGTGTCATGTGACCTCCTGAGGCTGAAAACTGTCACCTGCAGAAACGGATCTCAGACCCTGACGGTGCTGAAAACAAAGATGTTCCACTGCGGACATAAACCAGATACCAGACCGTTTCTGTCGTGTTGTACATGGACAGTTTCAGGTTACTATGGCAACAACCAGTGCTGCGTTCACGTGTTGTTTGCTGTGAAGATCCAATAAACAGATGCCCTGCAGCTTTACATGATAATTTAATAAACTTTATTCAAACAGTGTGGAGAGTTACAGACATTTATCACAAACTACCACTAGATTCACTTGTTAAAAGACCCACAATGCAAAGCGGCGGAAAGTAACTAAGTACATTTACTCAAATACTTTACTGAAGTACAACTTTAAAGTGCTTTACTTGAGTATTTCCATGTGATGCTACTTTATTTTCAGAGGGAAATACACACAGTCGACCTGCCGCCACTTTTACAGCTTTATTAATCAGGAACTGTAAACAAAGACAAAACATTTCCTCCAGACATGTTATGAAAATAAAAATACTCTAAATAATCATTTGTGTCAGATATGATTTATGATTTTGGGGGGATTTTTACACTTATAAATAAAGTGAAAATAAAATTTAAAAAGTAAAAAATAATGAAATGATAAATAACATTCTATATTTTAAAACATATTAATTTTTTGTATATTTATGATATAATTTTTCCGTGTAGTTTATATTTAAACATTACATTATTTATAATAGTAATATGAAACTATTACATTATATTATAATTAGAAAAATATTTTTATACATTTTTTAATATTTTTAATATTTTTGTGGTTATATATAATTAATATCTGAACTGCTCTGTTATTAAACTGGACTACGTTGTGTGCTGCACTCAACCTCCACTGTTACATCATTTCTTTATTTATTGCTCGTCACATTTCATTGTTGCTGTTGTCACCTTCATGTACAGTCAATATTTCATTTCAAGTTTTTTTATCCCCTTTCAAAACTATAACTATTCTATTCTGTAAACAGATTTTACATTTTTCACCTCATTTTATTTCTACTTTGTTTATTTCATTATTATCATCACGTTACTCTGAATGATTGTTTTATGCTGCATTTTTGGCTAAAACAGGTTTTGATTTTGATAAAGTAAAATGATAGAAAGGTTTCTCGCTGTATTCAGACCACCAGAGGCTCCCGGTAGTAAAAATCAAAGACTGTAAAAAATATGGACGGAGCCTCCGTGACGTCACCCGTTGGTTTCTGAAGCTGAAAGTGGGCGGCTCCGGCCGTCGCCATCTTGGCAGCGTCTGACTCCGCCCATGACGCCGCCTAACTCCCGCCTAAACTAACGGCTAACGACCCGCCACTCAGAGCAGCCACGTCCTTAATGATGCAGAACTTTAAGCCTTAATAACATTTAAACAGGTTAGTTATATAAAAAAATCACCTCCCGTGCAGATGAGCGGAGAAATTAGCCTTAGAGCCCAAAAGTGAGCTGGATACGGCGCCGCCACTCAGCCTCAGTTTCTCCCTGCGGCCCAAACAGACCTCCATTATAAAACGAGTATCACTCTTTCTGTTATGAATATTTCCTCCATGGAGGTTTTTATTTACTTGAGCTGAGAAAAGCGATTTTAAAAGTCTGTGACATCATCACAATGTAAAGTCTCTGGGCGGGAACTTGTGGGCGGGGCCAGCGGGGGAAACACTACTGCACGTGTTCAGTGGGCTGCACGGCGTGTATGCGCCACGCGAGCAATTCTTATTGGACTGAATGGACGCCATTTTTGGTTTGATATCCAGCTGTTATAATACATCCATGGTTTAAACTGACACTTTTGGTAAACACACGTCTTCATGCATTGATCTAAAACATTATTTAAGTTCACAACAGCTAAAATAAAATGTACGTAGATAAAAAAGCTGTTCGCCTCACAAGCAAACCAATTTGAAAGTCATCAGATTCTCACGTGTTGCACTTTTATCTCGATCTCGTTAGTGTCACTTTATAAAACTTTGTTTATTCTTGTTCATACATTTATAATTTATTCAAAACGTTCTGCGTTTTTTAGTCATTTCTGTGGTTCATTATTTATAATTTGAATGTTTGTTTTGATTTTGATGTTAACAATAGAGCCAAGTTCCTTAAATTAAAATAATTTGTTAATGTGTAAAAATATGATGCAGGTTTGGTGTTTTCAGATATGAGGAGGGAGAGAAAAGCCCCCAACAATCTAGAAGCGGCCCTGATGTCACATATAAGTATGAAACATAGAGAAGATATATACACCCCCCCTCCCCCCTCCCACACCCCCGCTGTACGTGGTGACGTCACATCCGCAGGCCTCGCTTCCATGCTCGGCGTCGCGAGCTGTCATCATCTAACCGGGAGAGGCGAAGGACGTCCGGGACACCGGCCGCGAGGGGAGCCGCTGAAAGTCGCTTCTGGAGGTCAGTAACGGAGATGTGATGCTCTCACAGCGGCTGTGTGTCGACAGGGAGGCGGTCTGAGCCGCTCCGTCACACTCAGGCGGCTTCTGGCGTCACTTTACACAAAACTAAAAACCTGTTAGCATGTTAGCCGCGTGCTAGCTAACACACAAACCGACGTTACCCTGAGGTCATCCGAGAAAACACTCTGAAACTGCCGCTTGCTATAAATCATGATTCACCAAAACTCAAGAAAAATCCTTGTATTTAACTACTAATTAGCCTCCCTTTAAGATATGTCAGTTAGCGCACGTTTAGCCGCTAGCCAAACGTGCTAATGGCAATTAATAGAAAGTGGAGAGTAGAAGCTAGTCGGCTAATTACATTACCTAACGTGTTAGCTTTGAAGCTAATCATGCAGCCAGTTTAGGCAGAACAATAGAACAACCAGCAGACTGTAGCCTGCAGACTGTATGTTTGTCTTTTACACTAAGAGGATCATTTTACTGTTTTCATACAGTCATTTTCGGGAACTCATGACTCGTGAAAGGACAAAGTGATTGACAGCTCGGGTGGCCAATAGAAAAGGTTCGGAGTCGGGGTTTCTCACAGGGAGCCAATCAGAGGGCTTGTCTAGGCAGGCGGAGGGCGGGATGAAGCAGACAGGGAGCGGAGACCCAACAAGGTCAAAACACGGAGAGCAGCTCCACAAGTACTCAGAAGTATGAAGTAGCATCACATGGAAATACTCAAGTAAAGTACAAATACCTCAAAACTGTACTGAAGTACAGTACTGGAGTAAATATAATTAGTTGCTTTCCTCTCCTGGTGCTGTGAGGGTTTTTCTGAACTTTCACTTTGACTCTAGATTAAACGTCACTGGTCGAGTGACAGAGAGCAGGAGTGTAAAGTTTGATATTTTTTGATATTTGGCAGTTTCTCAGACACCAGTATCCTCACTCTGCATGTATTCCTGTACATGTTAACACTCCGCCTTCTTCTCCTTTTGTCTTCCTCTGACTTCTTTATCAGCCGCAACGTTAAACCTCCTGCTGTTGTCTCTGTACAGTTTGGAATAACCACATTTTTATACAGCGTCCTCTTGATCACATTCTCCATATGTGTACATAATAATATAATCTCTAACTGTGTGTCTCTGCTCCCTCTCAGAGGACAAACGGACCAGTTGGACCAGTGGACGGCGGACGCTTCATTCAGCCTTTCTGTCTTGGATTTTTGAATCCTCTGTTGTTCTGAGGTTGCGGACGTCCGGCCCGACGGACTGACCACCACCGTGTGTGTGTGATAGTTAAGGACTGCTGATGCATCGTTTAAGGACTTGTGCGGCGCGATTGCGTCCGCTCACCGCCTCGCAGGCGGCTCAGACTGTCGGCCAGCAACGGCCAATCACAGCCGCCTCCACGAGCGGCACAAGGACGTTTCAGCCAATCAGGTGCTACACGGCACCGGTGGCCTCTGAGCCGTTCCTCAACGGGACGAGCTCCAACTACGTGGAGGAGATGTACTTCGCCTGGCTGGAGGACCCCAAGAGTGTTCACAAGGTAAGGAGCAGTGGAGCCCCCTGCTGGCCCGGAGGACGTCACGCTTCATGTGTGTTAGCATCACGCTCTGCAGTAATCTGATTACTCACTGTGGAAACGATCCAAAGGGTTCATATCTGCAAACTCATCTCCTTTGGTCAAAAATCACAGTTTTGTATGAACATTATGAAACCAGCATGAAGCTTATGTGGTTTAAGTAGCTAACTTTAGCTTTGTTTGGCTAACCTGCTGTGAAAATTAAAAGTATGGAGCCGTAGACGGAGGCTCTTCGTTACCAGTTCAGGCTCAGTGTGTGTTTTAATGCACACACAGAAAACCTGAGTGGAAACACTGGACATGAACGCTGTTGTCTGAGTCGTGAACGGTGACGTGATGTGTCGCCGGTGGCGTCTGACGGTGTGTGTGACCAGGACGTCATCTCACTGTTCACATTAAATGACCCCCAAATTATTCCTGCAATTTACAAAACTCATATTTCTCCTGTAATAGTACAATTATTGATTTTGAGTTTTAACGTACAGAACATTTATTATAACGTGAACGAGTCCTTCTATTCTCTATAAGGACGTCACAGACAGTAAAGTCCTCGTGTTTCCTTCTTCTGTTGAATAATCACAGAACAGGACGCAAACTATCAATGTCAATGATTAATCACTTACGGATTAATTGCTGTTAATAATTAAATTTTAAGTACTCTTATCATGTCGTTCCATCATGTACATCATTCTTTATATAAACCAGTCAGTGGTCTGTTAACCTGGTTTTACTGGTGTCTTTACTGACTGACGTCCTCTGAAGCTGCAGTTTGTGCAGCTGTTTGCTGTTAAATGTTTGGGATTTGTGGAGCGGTCGTTAAATAGAGACAGATGGCTTCGTTATTCTAAATGAAGTCATTAGTACGTAGTACAAACTAGACTGCAGTCAGTCAGTCAGTCAGTCACAGTTAAACCTGCAGGTTGGATCTTTCACATATAAATAAACGTTGAGTTCACTCAGCAGCAGATAAAATCTGTCTCTGTGTTTCACAGCGTTGTGTCGGGTTTGACGTTCCTGCATACTGAGCATGCTCTGTGGGCAGAGACTTCCTGTTAGCGGCTAACTTCCGGTTAGTTCTCCGCTAACTTGAATGGGGATAAAATAATTTAATGTTTTGTCTCTTCTAGACTTTCCAAATGTTATCGGAACGAATGGATCAAATTCTGAAGATTTATCCACCGTTTCACAGCCACGACAGTCGTGACGAAGGCTACGGTGAAGCCTTTGACAGAAACATGTGGAGTGTTTTTGTAATTACTGTCACTGCCAGCAGGAGGAGACACCAGTCCTGCACTGCAGCTTTAAGTTCTCCAACATAGAAACACAGTAAACTTGTTTCTGAGGTGAAAACAGGAAAGAAACAAATCTGTCCTTTACATTCTGAATGATTAAACATGAGGTACTGGTTAAAATGGTTTTATGATGGAAACACGTCAACCTTATGTCATAAATCATATATAATAAATTAAATCATAAAATTAATCGATAATCGACTATCAGTGAAGGAAGTAGCTTAACGTTAGCATCTCTGATGGAAACAATATATTTTGTAGACATGTGTATGAAGTTTGAGCCTCATCAGGCCGGAGCCTGTCGTACATCAGCAGCAGTGATGTTTTCATCTCTATAAGCTGCGACTGGTTTCTGTCAGCGTGACGCGTCCCACCAGTAACACCAGTAACACATGAAGAAGAAGACTGGACTGAACTCCACCGTCTCGGACTCAGCTGAGTTTACTTGTAAATAACGTCAGAAACAAACAGTCGGGTTGTGATCTGGAGACTCCGAACGTGATGTCAGATGAGTGTGGCTGCTCACCAGTAACACCAGTATCACCAGTAACACCAGTATCACTTTAAAACCTGTTGATGGGATCTAGAGCTGCAACGATGAACTGAGTAATCAGTGAGTTGCCAGCTGTTGTTTAGAGTCGTTGCAGCTGGTTGAACGTCTCTCTGAGACGTTTGATGACGTCATCTCGGACTTCAGGAAACACTGATTTCCTGACAAACAGCTGATCGATTGATCGAGCTCTGATCAGATCCCTGGTAAAAGATTTGAACAGTTTAGTGGATCCTTCACTGGTATTTATTTTTGTCTCAAGGAGGTTCATCATGTTCCCAGTGTTCCCAGTGTTCCCAGTTAAAGCAGCAGTCAGGTGTCTGTCATCATTCCTCCTGTTCATACTGGATATTAAAAGATCATTTACAGTCTTTGTGTTTCCTGTTGAGCTGCAGGTGGAAGTATAGTAACAAAAAGAGGAACTTCAGCACTAAACAGACTATAACGTTGAAAGATATCTACTGGATTAGCTTCATATTAGCTTCATATTAGCTTCATATCAACTGTCATCACTTCCATTGTGAGGTCATGATGAAGGATGAATGATTACAGCTGACTGCTGGTTTAACTGATATTCAGATTAATATCATGTATTGAACTGCAACGGTCAGTCAGTTCATTGATTAGTTGATCAGTATTTTTTCAGTAAAAAAATTCAAACAATCTTGTGTTTAAGGTTAATTTGCTGCTTTTCCTCGTAACGTTGCAGCAAATTGAATATTTTTGCTGGTTGGATGTTTGATGACATCACTGGGTATTTATTGATTTATTGATTTATTGATTTTACGGTTTTCTGATCTTCAAGATCTTTCAAACCAAACAATTAATCGAAAAAATGATCATCACACACTCACAATAAGGGAGGTGTGTGTGTGTCTGTGTGTGTGTGTGTGTCTGTGTCTCTGTGTGTGTGTGTGTCTCTGTGTGTGTGTGTCTGTGTGTGTGTGTGTGTGTGTCTGTGTGTGTGTGTGTGTGTGTCTCTGTGTGTGTGTGTCTCTGTGTGTGTGTGTGTGTGTGTGTGTGTCTGTGTGTGTGTGTGTGTGTGTGTGTGTGTGTGT
>NC_056541.1:722500-755000 GCF_910596095.1 Thunnus maccoyii | reverse complement strand
TGCAGATGTTTGGAGTCATTTTCAGGTATTTGATGGTGAATTTTTAACATTTTACAGAGACGTTGGTACGAAGTGTGACGCTTGTTTAGTAGGTAAATGTTCACTCTTTATATTTGGATTCATATTTATCTGTTAATTTACAAAAAACAATTTGTTTCAGTGTGTAGGTCTAGTACTAGATCTGGTACCTGATCTGGTCTAGTACTAGATCTGGTACCTGATCTGGTCTAGCGCTAGATCTGGTACCTGATCTGGTACCTGATCTGGTACCTGATCTGGTCTAGTACTAGATCTGGTACCTGATCTGGTCTAGTACTAGATCTGGTACCTGATCTGGTCTAGCGCTAGATCTGGTACCTGATCTGGTACCTGATCTGGTACCTGATCTGGTCTAGTACTAGATCTGGTACCTGATCTGGTACCTGATCTGGTCTAGCACTAGATCTGGTACCTGATCTGGTACCTGATCTGGTCTAGCACTAGATCTGGTACCTGATCTGGTCTAGTACTAGATCTGGTACCTGATCTGGTACCTGATCTGGTCTAGTACTAGATCTGGTACCTGATCTGGTCTAGTACTAGATCTGGTACCTGATCTGGTACCTGGTCTGGTCTAGCGCTAGCACACGGAGGAGTGTGACGCTTGTTTAGTAGGTAAATGTTCACTCAGTGTTTCAGTGTGTAGTTGATATATTAACAGTTACGCAGCAGCTGCTGTGTGCTAATATATCGTTTGATACACAAAACTACTGAAACTACACACTGAAAATATCTTTTGCAAATAAACAATTTACCAACTAAACCAACTTTGTACCAAATTCCACTTCCTCCTGTAAAACGCACCGTTTCACACCTGTAAATCACTAGTATAAAATGAAGAGACCTGTAAAATAAAGTGTTACTGGGAATATTTGCGTCATGTTTTCATAAAACAGGAGAGTTTCTGACATTAGTTTGTATGATTAGAGGAGTAAACCTGCGTGATCTGTGACGCTGCAGCCGCCCGGTGGTCCAGCAGCTCGTTCCTGTTTCAGAGCTTCATGCAGGAACAGTTTAGTCCTTCAGGTGTCTTCAGCTTTCAAACGAGATGTAGGCCAGAATATAAAGATGAAAATACGATGTTATGCAGTGAAAAACAGTATTAACATGTTGAGTTTCAAAGATCCTTCTTGGGAAAACAGTCTCAGGGTCCATTTAGTAGCAGTTCTGGAGCTTTCAAGAATAAACTTTAACCTTTAACCCCTAAATTCCACCGGGCGCGTCGTGTGCGCCACGTTCCGGCTCCGACGCGGCTGCCGGAGCTGATCGCAGCCACTCTGGTCAATGTATCCGATTCCACCGGGCGCCGCAGCGTGTTTCAGAAGCGGCTCTCCGCTCCGCTGCGCTGAAGAGAGGCGCCTCGTCTATTTTTATGGACGCCGCGTCAAGCAGCACAGAGCAGATCGAGCTGGGCAGGAAGTCAGACACAGAAACAGCATTGAGCATCCGGTCAATTTTCAAAATAAAACACCTCGTGCAGACTCCTGGTCGTATATCAACAATAAACACAATTAAAGCAGATGAATGAAGAAACCATTTAACTACGTAGCCTAATGAACCATAGTAGCAGCACAAAGATCAAGGACAACGACCAAATCAACGAAAGCTGAGCAAGTTAACAAAACTGGGCAGTTTAGTTGCCCTGCTACTGCAGTAATTACGGTAGCCTTAAGGCACTTTATCAGCTTTGACTAGGCCGCTGTAATTACTGTAGTAGGAGTGCAACTGACTTTAAACAGCGGAAGGCTTCCCCGCAGTGAAGACGCTCCGCCTCTGACACGCTCCCGCTGGAATAGGGCGCCATGCAGAGGACGGAGCAAAACGGCGTCGGAGCCGGAACACGGCGCCCGGTGGAATCCCGGGGTAATACAACATGGATGAGAAGCCCTTAAAGTGTATCTACAAACGAACTGATGACTGATCATGTGGTACGATCGAAAGCTCCAGAACAGCTACTAAATAGATCTAGAAATGTGATTGTTTGGTCAAGTGAGATATTTATATTTGTTCTGTCAGCTGTATGTGTGGAGCTGTTAGCGCCGTGTTAGCGCCATGCTAACGCTGCTGATTACGCTTCAGTAAGCAGCATCTTGGATCTGACGGCAGAAACCTGCTGCGTCAGACGTGTTTCAGCTCTTTGCTCTCATTGGTCGGCTTCTGCTTCGGCACGCCGGTGCTCAGCTGTGGCCTCGTTAGCGTCGGTAGCCTCTGGCTTGTTTCTGTCGGCTGTAGAGACGTTATTGAAGCTGTTGGTTTCGTGTCATCAGTGTTTTTAACAGGTCATGTAGTAGATGAGTTAACAGGTAACATAGAGTTCATTTATTTCAGGACAAAGTAGAAGCTGCAGTTTATTTACTAATGACATTCATTAATGTTTAATAAGTAAAGACAGTAAAGGACAGGTGAAGATCTCGTCCATTATTGTCTCTATGTGGACGTCTTGGAGTAAATCTGTCACAGTGGTTCCCAACCTGGGGTTTGGACCTCCTTAAGGGTCATGAGGTTATTAACAGGAGGATACAGGGTTCCTGCAGGTCTTAAAGTCTTAATAAGAATTGAATTCTTTGTTCAGCAGGTATTAAATGTGTGAGACGTGCACTCGTCTCAGTGGACAGTAACGTTCTCAGTTGACGTGAAACAGAACAAACGCATCGCCCAGCACGGTGCAACATGCACGTTACATTCAAATTAAATGTATTAAAAGTAAACAAACTGCTGCAGCTACAAGTGGTGGACAGACAGCGCGTCTGCAGAGAGTAGTTCAGTGTACGGCAGACGCTACTGAGCACGTGCAGGAGAGCAGCTCTGTCTACAGCTGCAGATCACAACCTCTGCACTAAATAGTGAAGTACACAGAACTACTCTCCAGAGACTGAAACATGAAGCTGTTATTAGTGTTTGGAGCATGATGAAGGATCATGTGACCCACTGACGGGATTTTAATCAGATATATCAGCTTTGATACAAACACAATACTTTAGTTAGTAGATCAGTTCATTGTTGGTTTTGGATCCAAACGTGAAGACAAATATAGAAAATCAGCAGATTGATCCTTTAAAAAGTCTTCAGTTGTTGAGTCCTGCAGAGACCCTGAGACAGGAAAAGCTTCACACATTCAAAGCTTCTCTGATTGCTGCATTTTCCTCTCGTGAATAACTGGATCATTTCAGCTTTTAAACAAAATAAGGTAAAAAAACATCATCCTTTAGAGAATAAACAGGCCTTTGCTTTGGGAACCACTGGACAGCAGACCAGACGCTGTTTGAACCCTCCGGTTGATGTGGACTAACTGACTGAATGTGGAGTCTCTTCAGGTTCAGACTGACGTGCTGTTGACAGCTTAGTTTTCTGTTTGCTGCCAGACGACACAGCAGCTGTTCCAGCCGTTAACTTAATGTTAACTTAATGTTAACTTAATGTTTGAGATTTTAATTGGAGAAATATGACAATGTCAGAGCTCTTTATTTTGTAAATCCATTTAAAACCACTTGGTCGTCACCTTTAATCCTGCCCACAGATCTCTGATCAGTTCTCTGTACAGATCGAGTGTTTATGGTGAACCTTTATTCACTCTGTTAACATCTCTGTGCTACTACATCAGGTTATTTTCTAGGTTGTGTTGTTCATCTCACATCAGTCTTTCACTTTGACCTCTGTTGGCTTTTAGTGCCTCTAACCACTAATAACCTTTAACCTCGCTCAGCTGAACTCATCAGCCCTGGTCACGCAAAATAACACGCAAAACACCTTTTTATCCGTTTTTTTGAGGTGAGACGCTGTTTTGTGCACAAAGTTTGTAGTGAAAACAGAACAGGAGACTGAAGTGTTGAGTTCCTGTAGCTCAGGAATTAGTCCCGTCCCTGCTGTAGCAGCGAGGTCACCTGTGCAAGAATGGCTTCCTGTGTGGAGAAACCCTCGCCGTGGGTTGGCTGCGGTGTGGCTTTTGTTTTTTTCGGCATGGTGTTAACGGCATCGCTCTTCCTCCAGCGCTTCAGTCCAGAATGAGACCAGACGTGTGTGAAAGCTGTTGGAGACGAGGCGATGCCGTGTGGGGGGGGGGGGGGGGGGGGGGGCGTCTGTGGTCGCTCTGTTGTGGCGGTTGTGTAAAATGGTCCATGGGTGTTGGGTTTTAGCGGGTCGTAGGTCACTAACGGTGTCCGGGTGTCTCTTTCCTTTGCTGCCCCCCTGCTGCCGACCCTCCCAGACCTGACTGTGTTCAAGGAGAGGCTGAGAATCCTAACGGTAGGAGGTACGAGAAACGACGGCGCCGCTGCGTCCACGCGCAGCGCCGTGAAGCAGCTAGTTCATGTTCACTAGTTCATGTCCAGTAGTTTGTGTTTACAAGACGTTTCTGCACCAGCAGAGAGGAAAAAAGAGACATTTCATTTGGTTTAATGTCGTCGCTCATCAGACTGTTTCCACAGGAGTTAAAGAACGTTTGAATCACCACAACTCACCACAACAGAATAATAATAAAGTGAATATCAAACCAGGATCAAACAGTTCAGATGAAACAATAATAACAGACATGGATCGGCTCTGTCGTGCAGCTTCAGGCGTCTCGTTGAACACCAGACGATAGAGGAGCCGATCAGGTCGATCGACGAGACGCTGATCAGTTCATATTAAACGGATGTTTCTGGCTCAGTGAATCTCTTTCATGCTTCTTTTGGAAAATAGTTTTTTTTCTCCCAATAAGAGCAGCTGCTGGTCGAGATGAAAGATTATTTTCCTGATTGTGTGTGGCGGCGACGGCTGACTGTTATTAACTCCTGTGGAAAGACTGACTGACTGACTGATTGATAGATTGATTGATTGATTGTGTGTATCAGATATTTTACTCCAGTGAAATATCTCTTTAAGACCTCGACACACAGGAAACATGCAGACTCCACTGATTATCCATCTGAACGTCTCCTGTGTGTTCTGCTCTGTGCAGTTAGCTCTGTTAGCTCTGTTAGCTCTGTTAGCTTTGTTAGCTCTGTTAGCTTTGTTAGCTGTGTTAGCTCTGTTAGCTTTGTTAGCTCTGTTAGCTCTGTCAGCTGTGTTAGCTTTATTAGCTCTGTCAGCTGTGTTAGCTCTGTTAGCTTTGTTAGCTCTGTCAGCTGTGTTAGCTTGTAGCTGCTGCTAGTGAACAGAGCGTAGAGATGTGTGATAGATGAGTGAACATGGAGCCTACAAGGTGACATCAGAGGGTTATTTTTAACTTTTGGCCGCAGGCTGATTAGAAACTGGAGTGAAGGCGCCGTTTAAGTAAAACCATCTGCAGGAAACATTTCTAACATTTATCCAGAGCTGGAAGAAGAAAATCAGGATCTGCTCTTTTTATGAGACTAAAACATGTAATAGAGAGAGAGAGATGGAGACAAAATAGTAACGTGCAGCCTGAAAACAGTAACGTGCAGCCTGTAAACAGTAACGTGCAGCCTGTAAACAGTAACGTGCAGCCTGAAAACAGTAACGTGCAGCCTGTAAACAGTAACGTGCAGCCTGTAAACAGTAACGTGCAGCCTGTAAACAGTAACGTGCAGCCTGTAAACAGTAACGTGCAGCCTGAAAACAGTAACGTGCAGCCTGTAAACAGTAACGTGCAGCCTGAAAACAGTAACGTGCAGCCTGTAAACAGTAACGTGCAGCCTGTAAACAGTAACGTGCAGCCTGAAAACAGTAACGTGCAGCCTGAAAACAGTAACGTGCAGCCTGAAAACAGTAACGTGCAGCCTGAAAACAGTAACGTGCAGCCTGAAAACAGTAACGTGCAGCCTGAAAACAGTAACGTGCAGCCTGTAAACAGTAACGTGCAGCCTGTAAACAGTAACGTGCAGCCTGAAAACAGTAACGTGCAGCCTGTAAACAGTAACGTGCAGCCTGTAAACAGTAACGTGCAGCCTGTAAACAGTAACGTGCAGCCTGTAAACAGTCAGTAAAGAGTCTTATAAAAGGTGTTTAAGTCTTCCAGGTTGTTTCTAAGCTGCTGCAGGCACTGATGTTACTTATAAAATGTTTTTTTTAATGTGATTGGTTTAAATATCCTCTAACTCTGACCTCTGAGCTTCAATGAAGAAGTTATTTTTAATTGGTTAATTCTTCAGTAACAGTAAACTTGAATAACTTTTTCACAGTTTTCTGATGTTTAAAAGCCCAAACAATGAATTCATGTTGAGTTTCAGCAGTAAACAGTTAAATAAGTGTTTATTTAGACAGACAGATATATATATGAGACACTTGCAGACATGTTTTAGTGGTTTGTGGTCCTGAGATTAAAGATGATGTCCTGGTGTCACCTGGTGGACGCTGTGATGAACCTGTGTGTCCTCTTTGCTGTGCTGCAGTTTGTTTGTAGTAAAGCAGAAGCTGAATTATGAAACGAGTCTGTTTCTGCCACGATGCTCCAGACAAAAAGACATTTCTAAACTGAATGTTTGTTAAAAACATAAAGGATAACTAAAAAGAGGAGCATCACTTGTAGAAAACGTTGAGCTTGTGTTAGTTTCAGTCGGTCTGTTGTTGTTTTCTTTGTCTCGTCTTTCAGCTCCTTGTTTGTTTCAGTAGTTTGTAGTTTTTCTCTCCTCGGTGTGAAAGAGGACAGAAGAACCCGTAACGCTGATCTGCTGGTTTATAACAAGCGTCCAGACGTTCACCAGTCAACATGGCGACCGGACAGACTCTCTCTACGCTCTTTATTTCATTATTCAAACAACACAGGAAAGAGCCTGAAATCTGACGTGTTTCTTCTCCGTACGGTGGCCTTTTAGGGACATTTCAGTCTGTCAGACTACTCGCTGCTCGTCTCTCTTGATATTCAGTAAACAGGATCATTATAATGTATAATATATGTGGTCGTACGTGAGGAAACAGAAGCAGCGTCAGACGTCTCCTGCCTGTAATTAATTAGATGAATTAACAAGCAGCTGCAGCAATTAAAATAATAATAATAATAATAATAATAATAATAATAATGTCCAAAGAACGAATGTAACATCATAGAAACAAAAACATTTTGTTTATATGCTTCAAACACAAATTTATAACACATAAAACTTTCTGTAGCCGAGACAAACGTAAATGTTCGAACCTGTTTCCTCTTTATTATATTTAATATAAATTCATGATAAATATCTGTGAATCAAACTAAATTCTAAATTTCATTTAACAGCATAAATCTTAAAGTTCTCGTCAGAACTTTGTCTTCATCTTTGTGACTGTTAAACGTCCGTTTCCCCGCAGCGATCACATGATCAGAGCTGATGCTGATCAGTCTGAAGCGGGTCCCGGGTCGGGTCCTGGTTCCATCAAACCTTCTAATAAGATAGAAGCTCCACCGGTGGTCAGAATCTCTCCAGAGCACCTTCAAGCCTTCGTTACGTAGGCGTAAACACTTCAGGCCTGTTTTCATGCTGCGGTTTGCACGTTAGCACGTTAGCGCGCTAACAGCTGAGTCTGACAGAGTCTGAGACGTCTGAGGCCGCCGTCCAGAAGAGGAACCGCGTCACAGAGAGAGAAAGCGTGTCGGTCGCCACCGTGTTTGTGTCGTGTTGTGATGTCACTGAAATGTCTGCAGCGGTTAGTTTGTCCTCCTCCTCTTCAACATGTGAAATGCAGTAAATGATCTGCTGTGACGTTGTGTTTCAGAGTCAGAGTGCGAGTCACATTTTAGTGTCGGCTGCAGAGGGAGTGGTAAACATCAGCTTGTTGCCTGTTGAGCTGCCGGAACGCTGCTTTTGATTGGCCGGCCCTGGCTGTCAGTCGTGTGATTGGCCCAGCTTGTCAGAGGGGTTTTATAAACCGAGCCGTGGCTTTCTGATTGGCTGAATCAGCTGTCTGTCTGCCCCCCGCTAAGCCGTTTGATTGGCAGGTTGAGTGTTTTCTGCTCAGAGAGTCAAACAGGAAACATTAGATCAGTTATCGTCCTCTGACTGTTTATAACGAGGGATTTGAAACTGGCTTGTTTGACATAAACACACACAAACATCTTTATACTTTCTCTCTCAAATCTCAATCTTTTTATTCTTTTCTTCATAACATCTCCTCCTCTAACTGTCCCATAATCAGTTTGAGTTGCAAAATAATCAATTAAATCCACATTAACCCTCCAACATGTGTCCCGCTCAGTCACCCTGCGCTCATGAACACATCGCTGCTGCTCCTTCTCTCTCTGTGGAGCTTTTTTTATTTATGTTTTATTAGAAATTAGAAGCTGGAAAGCAGGAGACTCTCAGCTTGTCAACACATCACCTCTGACTGTCCTCACGAGGCTGAAACCTGTTAGAGAGACGAGTCTCAAATGTTCTCTCCCGGCCTGAAAATGTTTCTTGTGCAAAATGCTGCAAACCTTTTTCCTTTTTTCAGCACAGATGAAGCTCCTACATGTCTGACGGACAGAGGTGAAGTCTTCACCGGCTTCACTTCACACTTCAGTCTGATGTCTGAAAACAAATTGAACGAAACGAGCTCGGTTTAAAACAGGACTCGACTCTGTTTTATTCTGCCTTTTTTCTTATTGGCAACAAATCTCAACCAACAATGTTTTAGTCTGTTGCTCAATACATCTGCCTGTGGCTTTCAGCTCCAAAATCTCTAAGAGCTGCAACGATTCATTCATCTGCAGCAATTCTTCCAATCGATGAACCGCTGAAGTCATTTTGGTGATGCTTTATTTAAAGGTCTCTGGTTTCCTGGACGCTTGCAGAGTATTCGGCAGGTATTTAAATGTGCAATAAAGGACTTTCAGCCTCACTAGATGTCAGTAAACATTACTATTTACTATGTAAAGATAAAGTGGAGTACTGGCGTCCCGAGCAGAGAATGAAGTCACACACGCTTCTCTTCTTCAAACGTTCTCATTTTACAGCTAAACAGTTTATTAAAACATGTTTGTGAAAACATTTGAGGCAGAAACTGTCAACACAGTAACAGAATATTGATCCATATTTGATCAGCTCTGCCTAGTTTGACAGTTTGATCTGAATTTGCACCAAATTGCACCACCTGCTGTAAAATATCCTTAAAGTTCACCTGCAAATGACGATTATTCTGTTACAGAAACCAGGAAATGAGGATGAAAGTAAAGGATCTGCAGAATGAAGCGTCTTATTTCAAGCAAAGATACCAAACATGTCAATGATTTCAGGGTCTTTGCTGCTTTGTCAGACAAACCAAACTCTTTATGCTCCAGAATATTGTGACATTGTTTTATGAGGTTTTATAGCAGACAAATAATTAATAAAATAATCGTTAGCTGCAGCCCTAATAAACAGCTTACAGATACATAGTTTGAGTCAAACTATGGTGTGTGTTCATGGTGACGAAGGATCATGTCTGAAGACTGTTGACGAGCAGATAAATGTTAAATATCAGCAGATTTGTGCTGAGCTCGTGTCTGGGTTGATGTGTGAACCTGCTGATTGGCTGAGATTCATGATGCTAACGATGTCTCTCTTTACTTTCATTTTTTTATTTGTTTTGGACCCCGTCGATGATGCTCCACCCGTCCTGCTCGATATAAAACCACCACACACCGCCTTCATCACCTCTCTAACTTCACTCATTCTGCTCTCTTCTCCTCTTCATCACCTCTCTGCATGTCCGTCTGTCTGGGGATTCAACAAATGTGTGGATGTATATTCTTGTTTTTAATGTATATTGATTCATTCATTACTAACCCATATGTGCATGTTTTCATCTGTTTGTGGCCTGTTGGTGTGTCTGCATCTTCATGGTGTCCGCTCCCTCCGTCCTTCAATCTTTCCTCACTTCCTTCCCTCTTTTGTTTTTTTTTCTTGAACACCCCCTTCTCCTCCTCCTCCCCCCTCCTCCTCCTCCTCCTCCTCCTGCTCCTCCTCCCCTCCTGTCTTGTGGTGCATCATGGGACACGTAGGCTTCTATGGTCTGGATGAGACAGACCTGGACAAGGTGTTCCGCCTCCCCACCACCACCTTCATCGGGGGCTCGGAGAGCGCTCTGCCTCTGAGGGAGATCATACGACGACTGGAGGTAAACACACACTCACATGTTTGTCTCTCTGTATTTGTGAGGACCTTCACTAACACTGATCTTCTGTAAATCTCTTGTTTGGATCAAAAGCAACACTGAGCTGATCTACTAACCAGTACTGTGTGTGTATTAAAGCTGATATATCTGATTCCTCTCAGCCAGCCCTCCATGTTTAAATAAAGGTTGGATAAACTGAAATAAATCTCTGTTGTCTAACCCGTGCTGTCTCTCTGTCGGTGCAGATGGCATACTGTCAGCACATCGGCGTTGAGTTCATGTTCATCAACGACCTGGAACAGTGTCAGTGGATCAGAGAGAAGTTTGAGACTCCAGGTGTGATGCAGTTCACTCTGGAGGAGAAGAGGACTCTGCTGGCCCGTATGGTCCGCTCCACCAGGTACGTCTGTACCAGTATGACAATAACCAAACGAAAGTGCGATTTACTGACCAACATCACTGGTTAAATGTCTTCTGTAAAACGGAAGTTGGTGTGTTTGCTCTGCAGTGGGGGAGGAATACTCCTCTGTGTTATTAACATCATGGAGAGCATCCTCCCTACTGCTCCTCTGTGTTATTAACATCATGGAGAGCATCCTCCCTACTGCTCCTCTGTGTTATTAACATCATGGAGAGCATCCTCCCTGCTGCTCCTCTGTTATTAACATCATGGAGAGCATCCTCCCTGCTGCTCCTCTGTTATTAACATCATGGAGAGCATCCTCCCTGCTGCTCCTCTGTTATTAATGTCATGGAGAGCATCCTCCCTACTGCTCCTCTGTTATTAACATCATGGAGAGCATCCTCCCTGCTGCTCCTCTGTTATTAAAGTCATGGAGAGCATCCTCCCTACTGCTCCTCTGTTATTAAAGTCATGGAGAGCATCCTCCCTACTGCTCCTCTGTTATTAACATCATGGAGAGCATCCTCCCTGCTGCTCCTCTGTTATTAAAGTCATGGAGAGCATCCTCCCTGCTGCTCCTCTGTGTTATTAATGTCATGGAGAGCATCCTCCCTGCTGCTCCTCTGTGTTATTAAAGTCATGGAGAGCATCCTCCCTGCTGCTCCTCTGTGTTATTAACGTCATGGAGAGCATCCTCCCTGCTGCTCCTCTGTGTTATTAACGTCATGGAGAGCATCCTCCCTGCTGCTCCTCTGTGTTATTAACATCATGGAGAGCATCCTCCCTACTGCTCCTCTGTGTTATTAACATCATGGAGAGCATCCTCCTTGCTGCTCCTCTGTTATTAACATCATGGAGAGCATCCTCCTTGCTGCTCCTCTGTTATTAACATCATGGAGAGCATCCTCCCTACTGCTCCTCTGTTATTAACATCATGGAGAGCATCCTCCCTGCTGCTCCTCTGTTATTAAAGTCATGGAGAGCATCCTCCCTGCTGCTCCTCTCTTATTAAAGTCATGGAGAGCATCCTCCCTGCTGCTCCTCTGTGTTATTAAAGTCATGGAGAGCATCCTCCCTGCTGCTCCTCTGTGTTATTAATGTCATGGAGAGCATCCTCCCTGCTGCTCCTCTGTGTTATTAAAGTCATGGAGAGCATCCTCCCTGCTGCTCCTCTGTGTTATTAATGTCATGGAGAGCATCCTCCCTGCTCCTCCTCTGTGTTATTAACGTCATGGAGAGCATCCTCCCTGCTGCTCTTCTGTGTTATTAACGTCATGGAGAGCATCCTCCCTGCTGCTCCTCTGTGTTATTAATGTCATGGAGAGCATCCTCCCTGCTGCTCTTCTGTGTTATTAACATCATGGAGAGCATCCTCCCTGCTGCTCTTCTGTGTTATTAATGTCATGGAGAGCATCCTCCCTACTGCTCCTCTGTGTTATTAATGTCATGGAGAGCATCCTCCCTGCTGCTCCTCTGTGTTATTAATGTCATGGAGAGCATCCCCCCTGCTGCTCCTCTTTGTTAACATCATGGAGAGCATCCTCCCTGCTGCTCCTCTGTGTTATTAACGTCAGGGAGAACATCCTCCCTACTGTTCCTCTGTGTTATTAAAGTCATGGAGAGCATCCTCCCTGCTGCTCCTCTGTGTTATTAACGTCATGGAGAGCATCCTCCCTGCTCCTCCTCTGTGTTATTAAAGTCATGGAGAGCATCCTCCCTGCTGCTCCTCTGTGTTATTAAAGTCATGGAGAGCATCCTCCCTGCTCCTCCTCTGTGTTATTAAAGTCATGGAGAGCATCCTCCCTGCTGCTCCTCTGTGTTATTAACGTCATGGAGAGCATCCTCCCTGCTGTTCCTCTGTGTTATTAACGTCATGGAGAGCATCCTCCCTGCTGCTCCTCTGTGTTATTAACATCATGGAGAGCATCCTCCCTGCTGCTCCTCTGTGTTATTAACGTCATGGAGAGCATCCTCCCTGCTGCTCCTCTGTGTTATTAACATCATGGAGAGCATCCTCCCTGCTGCTCCTCTGTGTTATTAACGTCATGGAGAGCATCCTCCCTGCTGCTCCTCTGTGTTATTAACGTCATGGAGAGCATCCCCCCTGCTGCTCCTCTGTGTTATTAACATCATGGAGAGCATCCTCCCTGCTGCTCCTCTGTGTTATTAACATCATGGAGAGCATCCTCCCTGCTGCTCCTCTGTGTTATTAACGTCATGGAGAGCATCCTCCCTGCTGCTCCTCTGTGTTATTAACGTCATGGAGAGCATCCTCCCTGCTGCTCCTCTGTGTTATTAACGTCATGGAGAGCATCCTCCCTACTGCTCCTCTGTGTTATTAACGTCATGGAGAGCATCCTCCCTGCTGCACTGGCAGAGTTATTCTCTTCACACCAGAGTTGGATTCAGCAGTTTAAGTTGCTGCAGTGTTTGTTGGTCAGATGCTCTCGTTGCTGCTCTGCTCAGCTAACGTTAGTCTGGGTAATGACGTATAAAACGTTCAATCAGCTGCTGCGCGCTGTAGACTCTCACAGTTGAATTCCACTGTTTTTGTTCTGTCAACATTACACATAAAGTTCAGAAAATTGATTTTTGACATTTGTGAATCAAATCAGAATCATAGAAGACAAGAGCCATGATTCTAATGTGAAACATTTCTTTTACTAACAAGCAGAAACTCCTCCACAGCAGAACATGACTTTCAATTTCAAACACTGAATGTTTATGACATTATAATTTGACTGATATGACAGGCCTCCATCACTGAGTCCAGCAGCATTGTAACACACAACCTGCAGCAGTCAGAGAATGAACATCATTAGCAGAGCGTTCAAATGAAGTTTGAGTTTTAAGTTGTGTGTGTGTGTGTGTACAGGTTTGAGGAGTTCCTGCAGAAGAAGTGGTCTGCAGAGAAACGTTTTGGTCTGGAGGGATGTGAGTCTCTGATCCCGGCTCTGAAAACCATCATTGATAAATCCTCTGAGAATGGCGTGGAGACCGTCATCATGGGCATGCCTCACAGGTAACACACATACATACACACACACTCACATACATACATATATATATATATATATATATATATATATATATATATATATATATATATATATATATATATATATATATATATATATATATATATATATATATATATATATATATATATGTATAAACACAGTTTACATTTCCTCTCTCTCTCTCTCTTTCAGGGGTCGTCTGAATGTTTTGGCCAATGTGATCCGTAAAGAGTTGGAGCAGATTTTCTGTCAGTTTGACTCCAAACTGGAAGCTGCTGATGAGGTACAAACATGTGATTTTATCCCTGATAGATTAAATGTAGCAAACGTTCCGGAAATATTAACTGAGAAACTTTTTTTATAGTTAATATATGTGTATATATATATACACACACATACACATACAGGTGACACATTAAAGAAAACCTGGTCCAGGTCTGAATGCTGTGGGGGGCATTTTACTGGCATGGTTTGGGTCCACTTGTCCCCTTAGAGGGAAGGGTCACTGCTAATCAATACAAAGTAGTTGTGAGTGATCAGCTCTACCCTGTGATGAAACGTGTATCCTGATGGGAGTGGTCTCTTCCAGGATGAATCACATGTTATGACCTTCACAGTCACCAGATCTCCACCCAGCTGACGTGTTAGACAGCGCTCTGCATCACCATCATCACAACACCACATGAGGAAATATATGTGTGTGTGTGTGTGTGTGTGTGTGTGGTATAATAAGACAGGAAAGAAAAGATATTTGGTAAAGCCAGCAATCTTTGTCCAGAGACACCTGAGAATAAGAAACATTTATAATGAAACAACGCATAAACCCAGACAACCACAACTGGCAAAGAATGAATGAAAACTAATAATAAAGCTTTAAACCCTCCAACAAGAGGAATGAATAAAGCTTTGAGGGCAGTTTGCAGTTCATGAACTTGTAAAGGTGCAGAGATCAGTGTGTATGTAAGGGATGTCTGTACTGAGGTTACCTCTTAACTGCTACCAGAGTCAATAATTGCTTGATCAGGTATTTTTAGGAGCTCGTCTACAGTCTGAACTGACCTCGGCTGTTGGTTTTCCCCCTCAGGGCTCCGGTGATGTGAAGTACCATCTGGGCATGTACCATCGCCGTATCAACCGCGTGACGGACAGGAACATCACTCTGTCTCTGGTGGCCAACCCGTCTCACCTGGAGGCTGCAGACCCCGTAGTGCAGGGCAAGACCAAGGCCGAGCAGTTCTACTGCGGAGACAACGACGGCAAGCGGGTGAGACAGACAGACGGGCAGCAGGTCAAACAGCTGAATCAACTTCTGAGCAAGAGATATTATTAGAGGAGACTGTTCTACTGATCTCCTCTGCTGCTCTTCTGAGACTAATTAATTTGATGAACACGAAGCTAAGCTAAGCGCTAGGGACGGTGGGCAGTGAATGTATCTTGTGTGTACAGGTGATGTCCATCCTGCTCCATGGAGACGCAGCGTTTGCAGGTCAGGGTATCGTCTATGAAACGTTCCATCTGTCTGACCTGCCGTCCTACACCACACATGGCACTGTGCACGTCGTTGTCAACAACCAGGTAACAAACAGCCACACAGACAATCATAAAACACACACACACACACAGAGAACAGCGTCTGAGCTGCGACCTTTCTGTGTTTCCAGATCGGTTTCACCACAGACCCTCGTATGGCTCGATCATCTCCGTATCCGACCGACGTGGCTCGTGTCGTCAACGCTCCGATCTTCCATGTCAACGCCGACGACCCCGAGGCCGTCATTTACGTCTGCAAGGTGGCCGCTGAGTGGAGGGCCACGTTCCACAAGGACGTGGTGGTCGACCTGGTCAGTGCACGCTTCGTTTCATCAAACACTAAATAAAACTGACAGTGAGCAGAGGAATGAGACGAGTGTGTGTGTGTGCGTGTGTGCGCGTGTGCGCAGGTGTGTTACCGTCGGATGGGTCACAACGAGATGGACGAGCCGATGTTCACTCAGCCGCTGATGTACAAACAGATCAAGAAGCAGAAACCTGTTCTGCAGAAATACGCCGAGAAGCTGATCGCAGAGGGAGCAGTGAGCCGGCAAGAGTACGAGGTAAAACAGTCAGTGATTTACTACATTTCCCATAATGCCGTCTGACAAACTCCAGACAGGAAGTTGCTTTTTTAACTGCATTATTTTCATAATCAATTAATCTATTTTTTGGATGAATCAATGACAAAAGAAGACATCTGAGGACGTCACATTGGGCTTCGGGAAAGTTGATGGACATTCAAACCAAACAATTAATCGATAAACAAATTGTACCAAGGAGGAAAATCCATTCGACCAGACTAAACCAGAAACAGCCGAGTTTCTGAGTTTATTTCCTCTGGTTTCATACTTAGTTTTATTCTGTTCCTCTGGTGGAGATACAGGTTAAGCTTCTGAAATGTTGGTACAGACAGTATGAGGACAGTGAGAGTGAGTTTTCTGTGTAACTGAACTGGGTTTTACTAAGTTAAATGATGATGTTCAGATATAAATCAGATACAACTTCTGGTTTTGTAGTTTTGGTAAATTAAATGTGAATGTAAAGACTGAACACACTCTTCTGTCTCTGTCTGTAGGAGGAGATTGCTAAATATGATAAGATCTGTGAGGAGGCGCATGCTCGCTCCAAAGACGAGAAGATCCTTCACATCAAGCACTGGCTGGACTCCCCATGGCCCGGTGAGAGACTCACTGTCGCATCAATATCACACTGATCGATCAGAGTTTAATAGAAGATTGATTCTGCAAGCGTTAAATCTTCAGGCAGGGAGTTCCAGAGCTTCCTGTTTACACATTACTTTGTGACGACAAGCTGATAACTTCCTCAAATAACAGTTTTAGGAGCCAAAGTATAAAATAATCTGAGTGTAGGTGTGACTTTGTTTTATTTCTGTCTGCGTACCGGCAGAAATATGTGTGTTTTAGAATCAGCAGTATTCATGCAGTTTACAGGTTAATGCTAAGCTAACTGTCGTCAGTTGGTCATTCAGTCTAACTTCATTGGATTAGTAATTTGAGATATATTGTGACAGCTGCAGCATCTCTGTCAGACAGCTGACATGTTGATCTGTTGTTGTCTTCAGGTTTCTTCACTCTGGACGGACAGCCAAAGTCAATGAGCTGCCCCTCTACCGGTTTGACTGAAGAGAACCTGAACCACATCGGACAGATTGCTTCATCTGTCCCTGTGGAGGACTTCACCATCCACGGAGGTCTGACACACACACACAAACACAACCGTAACCACTGACCCAAAAATCAGCTTTCTCCTAATTGGGGACACGGCTTCTGTGCGTAATGGCACAAGCCGTCCCCAGTTAACTGGTCTTCAGTCTGAAATTGGTCCCTGAAAGCAGCCTATGACACACACACTGCAGGTTTTATAGAAGATGTTTAAAAACTGAAATGGGATTTTGTTCATTTGAAATAAGGCTGAAACTAATGATTAGTTTCTTTATTTTGGTCTAAAATGTCAGAAAATGGTAAAAAAAAACAACAACAAGATGACGTCTTCAAATGTTTTTTTGTTCTTTTGGGCCAAAACCCAAAAATGTTCAGCGATTTAAAAACAGAAAAGCAGCAAATGTAAACCTGGAGAAGGTGGAAGCAGCAAATCTTGAACATTTATGCTTGTAAAATTATTCAAATTGATTATCAGAATAACTTTCTGTTGATTGATAAATTGATCAGTTCAGTTCTATCAGCAACTACTTTGATAACTGATTTAAGGGCTGCAACCAACGATTATTTTCATTATCAATTAATAGTTTGTTTATTTTCTCCCTCATGCCTCTTGATTAATCATTTGGTCCAAGACGATGTCATCAAACGTCTTGTTTACTGTCAGAGAGACTGGCGATGGACTAACTGGTTCATGGAGCAGCTCTTTAAAGTGAATGTGATTATCAGTGAGGAAACTAAAAGAGTAAAGACGAGTGATATCAGGAGCACAGAGCATGTTTCTGTCTGTGATGTTTTCATTGTCTTTATAAGAGATAAACGGTGATGCTGCATCCAGATACTCGAAGATGAATCTGGTGTTTCAGGTCTGAGTCGTATCCTGAAGGGCCGAGCGGAGATGGTTCGTAACCGGACCGTGGACTGGGCTCTGGGAGAGTACATGGCCTTCGGATCGCTGCTGAAAGAGGGAATCCACGTCCGCCTGTCGGGACAGGACGTAGAGAGAGGAACGTTCAGGTAACAAGCCTCCATCACTGCAGTGTCTCCTCACCTATAAACCAGCTGTGATGAACTAAACAATTTCACTTTGAAGAACTTTTTCTGTTGTGGTCCCAGTAATACTTACTGGTGAAGTGAACTGAAGTAGCATCACATGACCGGTTAAGCTAAGTTTGAAGGTTCAGTCAGGGTTTAACCACTATGGTCGACGGGCGTGAGGCGTCCATGTTTGCTTCGTTTTTTAGTTCTTCAAATTATGAAGCGTCGAGTCAGAATCATCCGAACAGTTGTGACTGAAGTCCAATATGACAAACGCAGCATAAAGAGCGAGCTATGATGCTTCCTGCTGGTTTAATGACTGTTTCACGTCCAGACTGAAGCTCCGTTCACGTTTCACGCTCGTGTTTGAACATCCTGCGACCGCCTCGCTCTCACAGCAGCGCGGTGATGGAGTTTACTTCTGGCGTTTGACCTTCTGGTTGTGACGCTTGTCGTGTCTCATTTCAGCCACCGTCATCACGTCCTCCATGATCAGAACGTGGACAAGAGGATCTGTATTCCCATGAACCACCTGGCTGCGGACCAGGCACCGTACACCGTCTGCAACAGCTCGCTGTCTGAGTACGGAGTCCTCGGTGAGTCCCCCCCCCACTCTGTTAAATACAGTCTGATGTTTGTTGTATCTATAGGTTCACTCTTTATTTATAACACTTCTAATCTACAGACGTGTTTCTGTTGGTTTACAGAGTTTATAGATTAAATGTATATTTATGTTTCCGTTGACTTAGAGCTGTTGTGTGTAGATTAAATGTATATTTATGTTTCCGTTGACTTAGAGCTGTTGTGTGTAGATTAAATGTATATTTATGTTTCCGTTGACTTAGAGCTGTTGTTTATAAATTAAATGTATATTTATGTTTACGTTGACTTAGAGTTCTTGTTTATAAATTAAATGTATATTTATGTTTACGTTGACTTAGAGCTCTTGTTTATAGATTAAATGTATATTTATGTTTCCGTTGACTCAGAGCTGGTCTCATGTGGATTACATGTATGTATATTTGGGGGTTTTTAGGTTCAGAGCTGGTTTCTGTACATTAACTACATATTTTTTAAATGTTTTTTTAGGTTTTGAACTTGGTTTTGCGATGGCGAGTCCCAATGCTCTGATCCTGTGGGAGGCTCAGTTTGGAGATTTCCACAACACGGCCCAGTGCATCATCGACCAGTTCATCTGTCCCGGTCAGGCCAAGTGGGTCAGACAGAACGGCATCGTGCTGCTGCTGCCGCACGGCATGGAGGGCATGGTGAGGAGGAAACAGAAGCTCCGCCTCCTGTCAATCAGCTGTGTATTAACAGTGTAATCCGTCCCGGTGGGTTGATGACTGTTGTCTCCGGTTGTCTGCAGGGTCCAGAACATTCTTCTGCTCGTCCAGAGAGATTCCTCCAGATGTGCAACGACGACCCAGATGTCATGCCTGTAAGAAACACACCGCTCAGGTTCCCTCATTAACCAGATCAGAATCTGCTGTTTCATTCACGTCTGTGCTGTGAACCTGATTCTCTCTGTCAGAATATCACCGAGGACTTCGCGGTGCGTCAGCTGTACGACTGTAACTGGATCGTGGTCAACTGTTCGTCTCCTGGAAACTACTTCCATGTTCTCAGAAGGCAGATCCTCCTCCCGTTCAGGAAGCCTGTGAGACGCACGCATACGCTGCACGAAACACATTCTCCTTAAATATTTCTGTCTCATCAGCACGCCGTCATATAACACGATGAAAACTTCCTGTTTGTCTCTGCAGCTGATCGTCTTCACTCCCAAATCTCTGCTGCGTCACCCTGAGGCCAGATCCAGCTTTGACGAGATGCTGCCCGGTACTGTAACCTTCAGATCTACCAGCCAGTGTTTGCTGGTGCTAATAAAACCCTGATCCCAGTTTAATGTTAGCCGGTAACAGCTAGCTGGCTAGCGCTAGCTGCAGCAGGCTGGCTTTGGTTTGTTGAAACATGTTCCAGGTAAAACATGATAATAACATAAATGCTGATCAACATCTGGCCAGATGAAGGTGTGGCAGCGTTTCTGTGTTAATTAACTATATTCATCATTACTGCAGCTAATTACCTGCTGCGCTAATCCCACAGCTGTTTACACGACGACCTCAGACCAGAGTGAACAGAACCAGAGGATGAGGTTCTGTTGGAGCTGTAGTGGTTGTTAATGTGACAGTCTGGTGTCCGTCTGTGAGGAAGGAGAGGATGAGGAGGATGAGGAGGGTTGAGATTCATCTGAAGGAGTTTCATGGTGTTAAATGCACAGAAACCATCCTGACAAATGATTCAAGCTTCTCCAGATGTGTGTGGGTGTGATGAGTCAGCGCCGCATCATCACATCATTCATTCACACCTGGAGTGAGTCTGTGAGCCTCAGTAGCCGAGGAAGACTCTTTCAAAACTCTTCATCACCAGAGACGACCGTCGTTGTTGCAGCTGGTTACCGTTCATAGAGAGATGATGATGATGATGACTGGAATGAAGAGCAGAGTCTAACTTTTAGTATCACTCCCTCCTCCTCCTCCTCCTCCTCCTCCTCCTCCTCCTCCTCCTCCTCCTCTGCAGGGTGTCACTTCCAGAGATTGATCCCAGAAGGAGGTGCAGCAGCGTCGGAGCGTCCAGAGGAGGTGAAGAGGTTGATCTTTTGCACAGGGAAGGTTTACTACGAGCTTACCAAAGAGAGGAAGAACAGAGGGATGGAGGGAACAGTGGCCATCGCACGCATGGAGCAGGTACACACACACACACACTAACACACACACACACACACACACTAATACACACACACACACACACACTAACACACACACACACACACACACTAATACACACACACACACACACTAATACACACACACACACACACACACACTAATACACACACACACACACACACTAATACACACACACACACACACTAATACACACACACACACACACACACTAATACACACACACACACACACACACTAATACACACACACACACACTAATACACACACACACACACACACACACTAATACACACACACACACACACTAACACACACACACACACACACTAATACACACACACACACACTAATACACACACACACACTAATACACACACACACACACTAACACACACACACACACACACTAATACACACACACACTAATACACACACACACACACACTAATACACACACACACACACACTAATACACACACACACACTAATACACACACACACACACACACACTAACACACACACACACACTAACACACACACACACACACTAATACACACACACACACACACACTAATACACACACACACACACACTAATACACACACACACTAACACACACTAATACACACACACACACACACACTAATACACACACACACACACACTAATACACACACACACACACACTAATACACACACACACACACACTAACACACACACACACACACTAATACACACACACACACACACACTAATACACACACACACACACACTAATACACACACACACACACACTAATACACACACACACACTAATACACACACACACACTAATACACACACACACACACACACACTAACACACACACACACTAACACACACACACACACACTAATACACACACACACACACACACTAATACACACACACACACACACACACACTAACACACACACACACACACTAATACACACACACACACACACACTAATACACACACACACACACACACACTAATACACACACACACACACACACTAATACACACACACACTAATACACACACACACACACACTAATACACACACACACACACACACTAATACACACACACACACTAATACACACACACACACACACACACTAACACACACACACACTAATACACACACACACACACACTTACAATGGAAGTGATGGGGGACTAAGTCCACAGTCCTCCTTCTGTGCAAAAAATGAATTTCAAAGTTTATCTGAAGCTAATATGAAGCTTCAGCGTCAAAATGAGTCAAATCAAGTAGATATCTTTCAACGTTACAGTCTTTTTAGTGCCAAAGTTCCTCTTTTTGTTACTATACTTCCACCTGCAGCTCAACAGGGAAACACAAAGACTGTAAATGATCTTTTAATATCCAGTATGAACAGGAGGAATGATGACAGACACCTGACTGCTGCTTTAACTGGGAACACTGGGAACATGATGAACTGCTCCTTTAACCGTGAAGTTAAACAGTCCTGGTTAATGACTGTACGGACTTTTAAAATGATCACAGTGAGACTTGAAGCATCTAAAGCAGCTGCAGACATGATTTAATCTGCTGTGAGACTGTAAACTATAATAACCCCCCCCCCCCCCCCCGTGTGTGCAGCTGTCTCCGTTCCCGTTCGACCAGGTGAAGGCTGAGTCGGAGCGTTTCTGCAACGCTGACCTGGTTTGGTGTCAGGAGGAGCACAAGAACCAGGGTTACTATGACTACGTGAAGCCTCGCATCAGGACCACCATCCAGAGAGCCAAACCTGTCTGGTGAGGATCTGTAGTGAACGTGTGCATCAGTGACCCTGCACCGGGTGAGCACATGTGACCTCTGACCTCTGTGTGTGTGTGTGTGTGTGTGTGTGTGTGTGTGTGTGTGTGTGTGTGTGTGTGTGTGTGTGTGTCTCTCTCAGGTATGCTGGCAGAGAACCGGCTGCAGCTCCGGCGACAGGAAACAAAAACACTCATCTGATGGAGCTGCGGCGCTTCCTGGACACCGCCTTCGACCTGGACGCGTTCAAGGATCAGCAGTAGACTTGTGACCTCTGACCCCTGCAACATCTGGAACAAACCCTGACCTGTATGACCTTTGACCCCCTCCCTCACCACTTCCTGGATTCACCCTCTCTCACTCAAACACACTGACACACACTGTACTACATACTGCAAATACTCTGTACCACTGAGGAGATACTGTAGTACATAAATACTGCACGCCGTCTGCCGGACAGGAAGCTGCAACGGTTCGTCAGCTGACAGGAAATTAACCTGCAAAACTTCTGATAATTGATAGATTGTTTGTCAGTGTATTTAAAAGCTTTTCTTTGTCATATTTGACGGTTAACTGAGTGTTTTGGGGGGTTTATAGCGGCCTTTTTTTTTTTTTTTTAACAACAAAACAAGTCATCAAAAATAATAATCAGAAATCCAACACAGATACAGAACTGTGTCTCATCAGCTTCCAGCTCTTTACAGTTACCGTGACAACAGTACTGAACTTCCTCAGCGGTACAGAGTCAGCGTGAACACGACCCAGAATGCATCAGCTTCAGATGCTCTTAGAACATCTGAGAGTTTGGTTCTGATCTGCTGCCGCCATGACGGAAACATCTGCTCAGTTTCTTCTTCTCACATCACAACAAAGATCATTTTAAAAATGTTTTGTCATTATTACGACATCAGAGGAGATAAAAGCTTCAACAAGAATCAAATGATTCTGTTTTAGAAAGAAACTCTTCAACAGAGGAAGACGGCAGCGTAGTCTTCATCATGGTGGCAGAAGAAGAAGAAAAAAAAAACACAAACTCTCTGACCTTTGACCTTCAGTCTTTACAGTCAATCAGAGTGAACACACACCCCAACGTTCCTCCGTCCACACACACACACACACACACACACACAGACACACACACACACACACACACACAGAGGTCAGAGGTCAGCGGTTTATTCAGAGCAGACGGTTCAGATCACAGACACAGAGTGACTCCTCCTGTTTCTCCTCTTTTACTCCATCATCATCATCATCATCATCACTCCTCCCCCCCTCCACCTCCACCTCCTCCAGGTTTCAGGATTTATTTTAGTTCTTAAAAAACGGCTCGTTAGCATCGTTAGCTTCGTTAGCGCTCCCCGGTCGTTAAGTTGTAACATGAGGGTTGGAATCACTACAGCCAGCAGGTGGAGCTGTTTGCCTTTCAGCAGGTGTGGTAGCTCATTAAGGAGTCTGTAATTAGTCACTATGGCAACGCTTACTCGCACACTGAGATTTTTTTGTTTTTGTTTTTTTTCTTTGAAACGGATATTTGGGGAATAAAATGGCCGATGAACTCAACCAAATGCACTGCTGATAATGATTGAACTGCTCGGCTTCTCTCTCTCTCTCTCTCTCTCGCTCTCTCTCTCGCTCTCTCTCTCTCTCTCTCTCTCTCTTCTTCTCTCCTCTGGCGAGCATTTATCCCGTGCCAAAAGGAAATCGGAGCGTCTCATGTTGTTTTTATTTGATTAGATTTTGCAGCTGAATGAACTCTGAACGTTTAGAAGAAGAATCTCCTGGTTTGAAAAACAGAAACGAACGACAGCAGAAGAAGAAGAAGTCGGCTGCAGCTGCGTTCTGGCTTCTGTGAGACAAAAAGAAAATGATTTATTTATTTTCATAAAAGGGGATTTAACATTCTCTTCATTATTTTACTTCATTCAATAAAGAATACTGTATGTACTGAAGAGCTGCTGCGTCGTCTCTTTATTATTATTCCATTAATCACACCGACATCACTAGTTATCATAACTCACCTCTGACAGCCAGTCACACACACACACGCACACACACACACACACACACACACACACACACACACACACACACACACACGCACACATACAGCATGCACCAGATCAAGAACAGACATATAAATGTAGTTTTAAATGTTGTCTAAGGACAGTTACTGCTGTATGTTGATGTGTGTTGTTATGGACTTTAGTGACTTTTATTCCACTAACATCATCTCATCATCCATGATAACATGTTTAGAACCATTCTGCTTGTTTCACTCTCAGGACGTTAAAGCTACTATCAAACATGCAAAATTAAGAATTGTGAGGTTGTTAAATTGTCAAAACTTTGATTAATGGAGCAACTATTGAGGAACTGAAGCTGCCTGTCTGTGGACAGGAAGGGACTGACTGGGACCTCTGGGATCGGCCAGGATGCATCTGCTGGGCCGACAGACAAACTTTAAAACAGGCTGTTCTCAGGCTGCTCTGTTGGGCTGCTGGCTGCTGGTTGCTGGCTGCTGGCTGCTGGTTGCTGGTTGCTGGTTGCTGGCTGCTGGTTGCTGGCTGCTGGCTGCTGGCTGCTGGTTGCTGGTTGCTGGCTGCTGGTTGCTGGCTGCTGGCTGCTGGTTGCTGGTTGCTGGTTGCTGCTTCTTGCTTTCTGTCACACTGGTGGAAAGTTTTCATTTTTCTAGTCTGAAGATGTGACTCAGAGCTACAGGAGGTGAAACTTCACTCAACCTTAAAAGACCAATCAAACAATCATGATTCTAACTGACCTCTTGTGTGTTTCCCTGTTATTACACCGTCTCTAATATGAGTTATGTCACTGGATGAATAATTTCATGTTGGATATTTGAGTTCCTTCATATTTAGTTGGAGAGACGCAGACGAGGTTTAAACTGATTTGCAATCACAAGCAGCTGGTATCAGGTTCATGTGTTACATTCTGTTTATTACTGTGAGAGTCTGGATCAGATCCCACATGGGGGCCAGCAGGCCCCCGTCTCCAGAAGGACACATAGAGGATGAATTACTGCAGTCGTTGTGTTTAGCAGGTTGTCAGTCAGTTAAGGTGATAGAATATTGTCTGTTAAATCCCTGAAGGTCCTTCGTTAACCTGAATGTATAAACGAGACTCCAGTTCATGACAAGACTGTTTTATAATCTATTAACGGCTCAGAAAGACAACAAACATCCATCTGATCAATAAATGATTATTGAATTAACGACGTAACAGAAAGGTCACAGAGTCCCTCATCACTGACTTTACTGAAACACACAACACAGGTCTGACTGCAGCGTCTGTGTGTGTGCGTGTGCAAGTGTGTGCGTGTGCGTGTTAATGTGTGTGTGTGCGTGCGTGTATGTGTGTGTATGTGTGTGTGCGTGCGTGTATGTGTATGTGTGTGTGCGTGCGTGTGTGTGCGTGTGTGTGTGTGCATGCGTAGGGCGGCCAGCAGGGGCGCAGTGGAGCAGCTGAAGCTGTTGACAGGCTGCAGACTGAGGACAGAAGAAGAAGAAGAAACGTTCACTCGTTTACTTGTCGGTTGTTTACTTCGCCGTTTTCTAACAGAGATTCGAGCTGCGTCGCCATGGCAACGGGCCGGTTGCTGGAGGTGTATCTGGACCTTCTGTCGCAGCCCTGCCGGGCGGTGCACATCCTGCTCAACTGCAACAACATCCCGCACCGAGTCCGCACCGTGGCTCTGCGGAGAGGTGAGCAGCCAACCGACCGACCGGTTGACCAGTTAACGGACCGACCGGTTGACCAGTTAACCGACCGACCGGTTTGTAGTCAGTCAGTAGTTTCAAGTCTCTGAGTTTTTAAACTCTCAGTGACTTCCTCGTCCGTGGTGACCTTTGCCCCGGTGAACTCTGACCCAGATCTCAGTCTCTTTGGTTCAACAGTTAAAGACGTTTGAAGTTTGCACATTTTCTCACAGTAAAGCAAGAATTAGTGACATTCAACAAGCTGACTGTGTCTGCTGACACATTCTGCAACAAACCAAACTCCAAACAGCGTCTTGTTTCAGTAAAGTGTCAGTTTGTTGTTAGATTGACTCGAGTAGAAGAAGAAGAGCACAGCTAGCTGGAGGTGGGAGGAAAAAGTTAGCTTGGAGCTAACGTTAGAGAGACAGCTGATTGATATTTGACTGTGCTGTTAACTGGCTATTAATGTTTATATCCAGCATAATGTTACCTCAGATTTGTTTAGTTTTTAACTGACACTGGCCATATTTCCACTCCCAGTACTTGACCAGTCAAACTTCACGCAAGTTATATTGAAATGTCGTGTAATGTTTCACAATAAAAGTCGTGAAATGAAGGCTTTTAATTTTATTCATAGCATAACGCAGTAATAAGCAAACGGAAGCAGATGAGAGAACAGGGAGGCTTTGTACTAAACTATGAGCAAATATAAACAAGGGAATTAGGAATAAAGGCGTCTCTCTAATATAAGCCTGCTTCCATTAAAGGCCTGGTGTCCTCTGCAGTTGAGGTAAATAAAGTCCTCGGCCACTATTAGAGAAAATACGGTAAAGTTTGAATCCTCACTGATGTAGAAAACAAACTGCAGGATGTTGTTTTCAGGAGAGAACAGAACTCCAGATTTCACCAAGATGAACCCCATGCAGAAGGTTCCCGTCATGGTGGACGACGACTTCATCCTGACAGAGAGGTAACACACACACACACACACACACATTAACACACACACACACATCAACATACACACACACACACACACACACACACACATTAAAACGCACACACACATCAACATACACACACACACACACACACACACATTAACATACACACACACACACACACACACACACACACACATTAACACACACACACATACACACACACACACACACACACACACACACAAACACACACACACACACACATTAACACACACACACACATCAACATACACACACACACACACACATTAACATACACACACACACACACACACACACACATTAACACACACACACACACACACACATTAACACACACACACATACACACACACACACACACACACACATCAACATACACACACACACACACACACACACACACACACACACACACACACATCAACACACACACACATCAACATACACACACACACACACACACAACACACACACACGCACACACACACACACACATTAACACACACACACACACACACACACACACATTAACACACACACACACACACACATTAACATACACACACACACACATTAACACACACACACACACACACACACACATCAACATACACACACACACACACACACACATTAACACACACACATCAACATACACACACACACACACACATCAACATACACACACACACACACACACACATCAACACACACACACACGCACACACACACACACACATTAACACACACACACACACACACACACATACACATTAACATACACACACACACACACACATCAACATACACACACACACTAACACACACACTAACACACACATTAACACACACACACACATACACATTAACATACACACACACACACACACATCAACATACACACACACACACATTAACATACACACACACACACACTAACACACACACTAACACACACATTAACACACACACACATACACATTAACATACACACACACACACATCAACATACACACACACACTAACACACACACTAACACACACATTAACACACACACACACATACACATTAACATACACACACACACACACATCAACATACACACACACACACATTAACATACACACACACACACACTAACACACACACTAACACACACATTAACACACACACACACATACACATTAACATACACACACACACATCAACATACACACACACACACATACACATTAACACACACACACACACACACATACACATTAACATACACACACACACACATACACATTAACACACACACACACACACACATACACATTAACACACACACACACACACACACACTAACACACACACACACACTTAAATTGGTGGTCAGTTACCATGGTAACTTAAATTGGTGGTCAGTTACTATGGTAACAGATGAACTTTAGAGCGATGGCTCTGAATGTGACGTTCAGGGTCAGTGCGGAGAGTTGGAAACAGGAGATCTCATGCTGTGTGTGTGTGTGTGTGTGTGTGTGTGTGTGTGTGTGTGTGTGTGTGTGTGCGTGTGTGTGTGTGTGTGTGTGTGTTTGTGTGTGTGTGTGTGTGTGTGTGTGTTGTAGTGATGCCATCCTGAAGTACCTGGCCACTAAGTACGACGTCCCGGAGCACTGGTATCCACGGAAACCAGAGAGACGAGCACGGGTGGACGAGTACACCGCCTGGCATCACAGCAACACTCGACCTCACGCTGCCAAAGTGTTTATACTGGAGGTACACACACACACACACACACACACACACACACACACACAATACACCTGTCTCTCTCTACCTGTCTGTCTCTCTACCTGTCTGTCTCTCAGGTGCTCCTCCCAGCTCAGACTGGTTCTCAGGTGGAGGAGGGGCGTTTGATTCGTGCTCTCTCTCAGCTCGATGACACTCTGGATAAACTGGAGTCCATGTTTCTGCGCAGGCAGCCCTTCCTCTGCGGCGATGACATCACTGTGGCCGACCTGCTTGCCGTCTGTGAGCTTATGCAGGTCAGAGGTCACGGTTTTTTATCTAGTTGGCTAAGCCCCGCCCCCCTCAGTTACTGTTGCTAACCTGTCAGTTTACAGTGATAACGGCAGATTCAGTTTGTAAACAGTGTTTGGTTGTATTTGGTTTTACAAACATGAAACACATATTAATATTATGTATTAATTTATATAAATCAGGTATAAAATCAGAGTTTAGAACCAGAAAAATAAGATGTGACAGATTTAACAGATATTTAACTGTGTCAGATACATATTTAGCAGCCTGTGTTCTGAGCATGCTCAGTGTGTGTCTGCAGTCTGTGTTCTGAGCATGCTCAGTGTGTGTCTGCAGCCTCTGGGCGGAGCCAGAGACGTCCTGCAGCAGCGTCCTCAGCTGCAGCGTTGGAGGACTCGAGTCCAGTCGGCTGTCGGAGACTCGTTCGACCACGCCCACGCCGTCCTCTACGCCCTGCGAGACCGCCGCAAGGCCAAGCTGTGACGTCACCACAGAGGCCGGCCCACAGGAGTGATGTCACACAGGCAGAGCCAATAGGAACCTGCAGGAACAAATCAGCTGTGTGGAAATGTGTGATGTCATTAGTTTGAAAATGTTAGGAGGTTTCGAGACGATGATGATGATGATGATGATGATGATGATGATGGGGGTGTGTTTGTTTTAGTCTCCTGGTTCCTCCTCCTGTGGAGTCACTTTAAATCAAGTCACATGATCACACGGAAACTTTCAAGTTTGGAATCACTGATTGATCTGATTGATTAGTGAACAATCTAATAACAGAATGATTATTTATGAGCTGCTGCTTCACTGCTGGAACGAAACAAACACAAGTTCAGAATCTTTTCACTGATTGGCTTCATGTTTATTATATTAAATAAAAACCTGATCAGCTGGTTTCAAGCTGCAGTTTAACATCAGACTGAATCAGATCTTATTCTGCCTCTCTGGTCGCTCACGTCTCTAATAATCCGCTGTTTATCTGCCTCACTGTTGCCATGACAACAGAACATCGTCATCAGTCAGCTGAGTCTGAAGGATATTTCACCCAACTAATACCTTCAGTTCAACTTTATTGTTGAGCTGGAAACACAAGCTTTCAGTCACATCTCATGGCCTTCCTCAGCAGATGATGTCTCCCAGTTGTCATGGAGATGGTTCAGGTGTCATCATGTGACCCAAGTATGAAACTATAGTCACATGACAACAGGTGGTTGGATGTGTTGTGTTGTTGTTGTGAAAACATGAATCTGTCCTTAAAGCTTTCATCCTTTTTAAATGAAAGAAAATAAACTTTATTTTAATTGTTTACTGATTTATTTTATTCTTTCATAAGGAATAAATGTGTTTTATTATGTGTCCCCACAGTTTATATTAAAACTGATATAATTAATTAATCTACAGTGTGAAAACTTTACAACCAAACTGCCTGAATTTAACTCGAGTCAAAAGTTGAGATGAACCTTGTTAGCTTTAGCTTAGCTTAGCTTAGCTTAGCTTAGCTTAGCTTTAGCTGCTGCCTCATTTCATTATGTGGAACATACAAACCGCAGATAACAGGTAGAAAAATGTTGGAAAGTAACTAACTACACTTTGCTGCTGATACTTATGTACATGCAGGACTTTTACTTGTAATGGAGTATTTTTACATTGCTGTATTGGTACTTTTACTGCAGTAAAGTATCGGAGTACTTCTTCCACCATTGGTAACAGACAGTATAATTAGCTTTAGCTTAGGCTAGCAGTGGCTATCTCACCTGTTCAGACTGCAGTTTTACAGGCTGCTGTCACAGAAATTGTACAAATTTTGTAGTATTATATTTGTCTTTATGTTGTAAAACAGGTGCTAATACATTATATATATATATATATATATATATATTTGTGTGTGTGTGTGTGTGTATATTAGAATTGTGTAGCCGGATTGTTTTCTGTTGGAGCCATTTGAAGGTTTTATCATTAAAAAGATATTAAACATAAGACAAAGTGAAACATATAAAATATTTTATTAGAAAGAAATAATTAAACTTTATTTACAGTGGACTGTCTCAGTAGTGAACAAGTCACATGACTTGGAATGATATGAGTGGCTGCTTCCGATTGGTCAGCTATTGCGGGGCAAGGGGCGGGGTTTGTTTCCGTTTGGCCGGATGGTCCTCGTCGTCTCCTTCATCTCGTCCTCGTTTCCTCGTTGAAGCTGATGCCGCTGCCGCCGTGGCACAGGAGGCGGAGCCAGCAGCAGCCTCAGAGGGGTACATGAGCCTGTGAGCCGTGTCCAACATCACACGGTCCTACACACACACACACACACACACACACACACACACACACACACACACACATCCTGAATGTTAGTCCACAAACACTGGAGCCTATATTTTCCCATAATGCACCTGGATAGTCTTTCATTACAGCCTCCCTGCAGGTCAACAGCCACACCTGCAGTTTGTAACACAGATTTTCTGATAAGACATCTGTGGTCTGATGACATCACTATGACATCATCAGCCAACAGCAGACACACTGCAGTTACCTGTAACCAGGTGTGCTGCAGAGCCTCCTCGACAGTCATCCTCTTACAGGGATCGACGACCAGCAGCTTCCTCACCACATCCTTCGCTGTAACACACACACAGGTTACAGACTGGGTGGGGGTGGGGGGGGGGTTGGACTAAACAACAACAACCCTGAACAACCATGAAATGCTTTCAAGTCTGGAGAAACAAATCCATCCTTGAATCAGATCATTCTGAGATTTACAAGAAAAACTATAACAGTAATGTTACAGTAGTCCTATAGTATTACTATATCATGGTGGTCCTACTGTAGTCTTACTGTAGTCAAACAGTAGTCTTACAATAGTCTTACAGTAGTTTTATAGTAGTATTACGGTAGTCTTAGAATAATCTTACAGTAGTCTTATAGTAGTTTTATAGTAGTATTACGGTAGTCTTAGAATAATCTTACAGTAGTCTTATAGTAGTATTACGGTAGTCTTAATAATCTTACAGTAGTCTTATAGTAGTTTTATAGTAGTATTACGGTAGTCTTAATAATCTTACAGTAGTCTTATAGTAGTATTACGGTAGTCTTAGAATAATCTTACAGTAGTCTTATAGTAGTATTACGGTAGTCTTAATAATCTTACAGTAGTCTTATAGTAGTATTACGGTAGTCTTAGAATAATCTTACAGTAGTCTTATAGTAGTATTACGGTAGTCTTAATAATCTTACAGTAGTCTTATAGTAGTTTTATAGTAGTATTACGGTAGTCTTAATAATCTTACAGTAGTCTTATAGTAGTTTTATAGTAGTATTACGGTAGTCTTAATAATCTTACAGTAGTCTTATAGTAGTTTTTTCACTCTTTAAACCCCTACAGGTCGTACTATAAACACTACACACCCAGAAATGGTCAAACCCATCTACTGTATGCACAGTTAGTCTACTGGCTCATTAGTTTCTAAACAGGGAAATGTTTTTACCCTCGTTACTTCAGTCACGTTGCATGGAGCT
>NC_056541.1:702500-715000 GCF_910596095.1 Thunnus maccoyii | reverse complement strand
TCCCGTTGTTACTGTAGTCCTCCACAAACACCTCACTGCCCTCCTGACAGACAGACAGACAGGCAGACAGGCAGACAGGTAACCTTTCAGGTTGTATTTGCTCTAAAGTCACAGGTAATCAGTGGATCAACTTCAACTCCCCCTTTTAAATCATTAATAATCTAAATCAGCATATAAATAGTTAATGAATGATTAGTAACTCACTATAATGTAGTTATAAGCAGATATAAGGACATGTTAATTGTTTATTAATGTTCAGTATTTATTCTAACTCCTATGAAGACATATTTTATATTATTACAGCTGTGTTTTATTATATTTTCATTCATTATCTGTTTATGCAGCAGTGAACACTTCTGTCCACAGGAGGAGTTATAACTGTTGACTAATACATTAATAACACTTCTATCTGCTGACAGCTGCATTATAGTGAGTTATTAACTGTTTATTAACTCATTATTACTACATTATAGTGAGTTATTAACTGTTTATTAACTCATTAATCTGCAGACTGTTTTCAGACTCACTCTGTAGATTCTGAAGTGTTTCTTGCTGTAGATTCTGAATCGTTTGGATCCTGGTTCATCAGGATCATCCAGAACATAATTACACCTCGAGTCCCGTCCAAACAGATACTCATCCTCTATACAGTCTGTAAACAAACAAACAACAACAATCAAAAAGATAGTCATCCTATATACAAAACAAACAAACAATAAACAACAAACAGATACTAGATTTAGTGCTAACGTTAGAGCTAGTATCGGCACTAACGTTAGGGCTAGCATCGGCGCTAACATTAGAGCTAGTATCGGTGCTAACGTTAGGGTTAGTATCGGTGCTAACGTTAGGGCTAGTATCAGCGCTAACGTTAGGGCTAGTATCAGTGCTAACGTTAGGGCTAGATTTAGTGCTGACGTTAGGGCTAGACTTAGTGCTGACGTTAGGGCTAGTATCAGCGCTAACGTTAGGGCTAGTATCAGTGCTAACGTTAGGGCTAGATTTAGTGCTGACGTTAGGGCTAGACTTAGTGCTGACGTTAGGGCTAGTATCAGCGCTAACGTTAGGGCTAGATTTAGTGCTGACGTTAGGGCTAGTATCAGCGCTAACGTTAGGGCTAGTATCAGCGCTAACGTTAGGGCTAGTATCAGTGCTAACATTAGGACTAGATTTAGTGCTGATGTTAGGGCTAGACTTAGTGCTAACATTAGGGCTAGTATCAGTGCTAACGTTAGAGCTAGTATCAGTGCTAACGTTAGAGCTAGTATCAGTGCTAACGTTAGAGCTAGTATCAGTGCTAACGTTAGGGCTAGATTTAGTGCTAAAGTTAGGGCTAGATTTAGTGCTAACGTTAGGGCTAGTATCAGTGCTAACATTAGAGCTAGTATCAGTGCTAACGTTAGGGCTAGATTTAGTGCTAACGTTAGAGCTAGTATCAGTGCTAACGTTAGGGCTAGTATCAGTGCTAACATTAGAGCTAGTATCAGTGCTAACGTTAGGGCTAGATTTAGTGCTAACATTAGAGCTAATATCAGTGCTAACGTTAGGGCTAGATTTAGTGCTAGTATTAGCATTAGCACTAGCATGTGACCAGTGCAGTTAGAAGTAAGAACCTCACCGTGGGCTCGGAAGCCTGGGGCCATGGGCAGCAGGCGGCCCCAGGGTTGTGGTTCAGGCTCCTCGGGGACGGACGGCAGGGTGACGGGGATGGTGTCCACGCTGCTCAGCGTCCCCGAGCCACTGGACGATTGGCTGCTGGACGTCGGCCCGCTGGAAGAACTGGAACCAGTCTGGGACTGTGACTTAAATTGGGAAGGAGACTGGGTGGACTGGGGCTGGGAAGGAGACTGGGTGGACTGGGCCTGGGAGGGAGACAGGGTGGACTGGGCCTGGGAGGGAGACTGGGTGGACTGGGGCTGGGATGGAGACTGGGTGGACTGGGGCTGCCCCCCCTCATTTGTGGTCTCTCCAGACATGGTCCAGCTCTGCAGGACATATAAGATAAAATCAGATTAAATAGACTCACAGCTGCGATCAGCCTGCAGCTTCACTAAACTTCCATCTCAACAGCTCTGTGCTAAACGTGGTTGTGTGTGTGTGTGTGGGGGGGGGGGGGGGGGAGACCAATGGAGCAAAGAAGCTGTTGTTGTTTTATGTCGTTTTTATGTTCTGCAACTTTCAACGTCTTCTTTTTGTGACATTGTGAGAGTGACTCAGTGTTTACAGGTAGCAGACCGGAGACAACGGATTCTACAAACTGCTCCTCGCCGCACTGATTGTTTGCATTTGTTCACACCCACCGTTTGGATGGAAAATCGCCAACCTGATATTAAACCAGGACCTTATCTCAGTTTACAATATTGCAGAATTGGAGACATCAACAGAGTGAATGTCCAGAGCACAATAAACACCAACAGGCAAACTAAGAGGAAGCGAGGAAAGAAAGCCGGTCTGAGACAAGATGGAAACGCTGCGTCCGGTTATCCTTTGAAATGTGTGATTGCACAATGAACCGGATGCCGGCAGGAAGGCGTCTCACGGCCTTCACAGAGACGTGGTTGGACAGTCGGGTCTCTGACTCAGATCTGTTTATTGAAGGCGTTGGCACACTGATACCACTCCACAGAGATAAGACCGTCAGTGATGATTTATACATAAATCACAAGCGGTGTAGTGATGTAACTGTACGAGACAAAGCCTGCATTATTTACCAGTAGAATTCCCACAACTTCTATATGCAGTAGTGTAAATAACGCATCTGATGGTAAATACTGGATGGTGTTTTACCTGCAGACCATCAGCACACCGACGGTCATACACGACTCAGTCAGGTTCTGGATAAATGTTCTGTTCACAGAGCAGCGTTCCAACCACTGACCAGATTCAGATGTTAATCAGCAAGTAGCTGATAAATTAACGTGTGTGTGAACGTGTTTGTCTGCAACTAACAGAAGGAAGTTTGGTTTTATAGCAGAAACCATCAGACTATTAAACCAGTTTATTTACTGGATGACTGATTGATTCATTCATTTTGACTCTTTATCGATATTGATCACCAGCTGTCACTAATCATTGTCTTTAAACTTTTTCTGACATTGACATATTTATATTTTTTAATGTGTGACTGAATTGTGTGTATGTGTGTGTGTGTGTGTGTGTGTGTGTGTGTGTGTGTGTTCGCCTCAAACTGCCCTTCAGAGATCAATAAAGTATTTTGAATTGAATCTAAAAATTGAATAATTTTAGAATATTTCGTTTATTCTCCAACAACAACAACAGAGAAAACAAGAGTGAAACTTGTGTTGGTTGTTTTGAGGTTTTCTCTTCAGTTCGGCTCAAACTAAACAATAAATAACAACAACTTTCCTCAGAAATCTTCTTCTTCTTCTTCTTCACGGGCGACCGAGCGGAAACTTTCAGCAGCAGATACGGAAACGTTAAATTAACGGATTTTTAAACGGAGTTCGTTGAGATGTTTTGAGCTTTTCAATCATGATGAAACCGATCAGATCCAGAACCAAACGACCCTGTTTGACCTCCGGACCCCCTGCTGAGGTTTCAGTACCACCGCCAGCAGGACGCGGACTGAGCCGAGCCGAGCCGAGCCGAGCCGAGCCGGGCTACCTGTCTGTAACGTTAGCGGGAGCGGGAACCACTCACCGGATCAGCCGGACTCCTCCGGGTCTCCTCAGCTGAGTACCAGACACACCGGGACCGGACCCAACCGGACACGTGTAGGAAATTTACCCGCCGGGATCTGCAGGAAACACGAGCCGGTCCGAGCCAATGAGAAGTTAGAAAAGCGGTCACGTGAGACGGCAACGATCGGGTGTGTTTCCGGGTTGGTTTCGTCCTGCAGCAGAGAAACAACGATGATCAATAATGATCAATAACAACCGATTGATGGGCTGATCGGCGCCGAGCACCTGTCTGTCTGAACACCTGCGTGACGTCATCATGGCCAAACAGCTGATCATCGCAGACGGTGAGTTCAGTCCGATCGATCATCGATCATCGATCAGGTTCATCTTTTGGACCTTTTTTCTTGTTATCAGCTCGTCGTCGATCATTTCTTCTTCGTTGATTCTCGCTGTTAAACCACCGAAGAAGAATAAAAACAATAAAACAGAAACGTTTCGTTAGAAAGAAGAAACTTTGAAAACATTTGAAGCTGAAGTCAAACTTGTCTGCAGCAACTGAAGGTTAAAGATTCATTGATTAATCCTTTAATTGGCAAATGTTGTCATCAAATCATCATTTTTGTTTTTCTTTAAATCAAATCTGTTGGTTGAAACTTGTTAAATGACATTAAAGGATCTTTAACGTCACGGTTCTGCTGCAGCTGATCATTATTATCTGGATTCATCGATCAACTGTTTGGTCTGTAAAGAGACTAAAAACACCAGGAAATCTTCACAGTGAAGAAGCTGAATGAGTCAAAAATCATGAATCAATAATCAAAATAGTGGGTAACTAATCAATGAATCGACTAATTGTTGCTGTAAGAAGGTCGGTTCAGTGTGGAGCTGCAAACATTCATTGATTAGTGCAACTGTTCTGATAATCAATCAAAGACGACGTGTGTTAAGACTTATAAAATAATGTCTTAATAATCATTAATAATCATCATCAATAATCCAGAATCTATTGATCTGTAAAGTTTTCCTCCGTCACTGTGAAGTTGATCTCAGTGTGAATACTGGACTCTGATTGGCTGTCGACTCGTTGTTCCTCCTTCAGCAGATGAATGAAAACAAACATGTTTCTGACTTTAAAGTTATTTTTCAATCCAAACATCAGATATTAAATGTTTCTCCGTCACGTTCGACTGAATCTTTCTGGATGTTTGAAGGATGAAACGATGACGCTGCTCCTCTCAGTCAGCTGTGTTTGCCTCCTCAGATGAGGAGGTGCAGGCGGAGGAGCTGAACCCGTTCTCCTTCAGAGAGTTCCTACGCTGGAAGATCCACGACCAGGACCAGGATCCAGACCAGGACCAGGATCCAGACCAGGACCAGGATCCAGACCAGGACCAGGATGAGACTCATATGAAGGTAGGGAGACTCCAGCGTCTGCAGCAGAAGAAGAAGAAGAAGAAGAAGAAGAAGAAGAAGAACTTCATGACGTCTCTTCTCTCTGCAGGTCGGCAGCTCTCTGACCTTTGACCCTGAGCTCAGGAGCTGTTTCTTCTCTGAACCGTCACTCAGCCCGGTGGCTCCGCAGGTAGTGACATCATCACTGACATCATCACCGTCACTTACATCATCATCATCACTGACATCCACACTGTCTGTCTGTCTGTCCAATCAGGAGGACGAGGAGCAGTGGGGGCGGAGCTTCCTGTCAGGTGTGGACAGCACAGAGGAGGAGGAGACCAGGTGAGTCTGCTGTTCGCTGATTGGTTGGTTTCTGTTCTGCTGGAGGTGGAGCTTAATGACGACACTTCAAACGTCTTCAGAGTTCAGTTTGAAGGAAAACTGCTGTGCAGACAGATCAATAAGTGATTAATGCATCAGTAGATCAATCAATACATATATGTGATGTCATGGCTGCAGCTTTATGAAGCAACATCAGCTTGTTTTCTTCTGACTCACTCAATCAAACCTCATCTGGGAACATTTGGGAACATCTGGGAACATTTGGGAACATTTAGGAACATCTGGGAACATTTGGGAACATTTGGGAACATCTGGGAACATTTGGGAACATATGGGAACATTTGGGAACATCTGGGAACATTTGGGAATATTTGGGAACATTTAGGAACATTTGGGAACATCTGGGAACATTTGGGAACATTTGGGAACATCTGGGAACATTTGGGAACATTTGGGAACATTTGGGAACATTTAGGAACATTTGGGAACATTTGGGAACATCTGGGAACATTTGGGAACATTTAGGAACATTTGGGAACATTTAGGAACATTTAGGAACATTTGGGAACATCTGGGAACATTTGGGAACATTTGGGAACATTTAGGAACATTTGGGAACATCTGGGAACATTTGGGAACATTTGGGAACATCTGGGAACATATGGGAACATCTGGGAACATTTGGGAACATCTGGGAACATATGGGAACATTTGGGAACATTTGGGAACATTTGGGAACATTTAGGAACATCTGGGAACATTTGGGAACATCTGGGAACATATGGGAACATTTGGGAACATTTAGGAATATTTGGGAACATCTGGGAACATCTGGGAACATTTAGGAACATTTGGGAACATTTGGGAACATCTGGGAACATTTAGGAACATTTGGGAACATCTGGGAACATTTGGGAACATATGGGAACATTTGGGAACATATGGGAACATTTGGGAACATCTGGGAACATATGGGAACATTTGGGAACATTTAGGAACATTTGGGAACATCTGGGAACATCTGGGAACATGTAGGAACATTTGGGAACATTTGGGAATATTTGGGAACATCTGGGAACATCTGGGAACATTTGGGAACATTTGGGAACATTTGGGAACATCTGGGAACATATGGGAATATTTGGGAACATTTGGGAACATATGGGAACATTTGGGAACATATGGGAACATCTGGGAACATTTGGGAACATCTGGGAACATATGGGAACATTTAGGAACATTTGGGAACATCTGGGAACATCTGGGAACATCTGGGAACATTTGGGAACATTTGGGAATATTTGGGAACATCTGGGAACATTTGGGAACATTTGGGAACATCTGGGAACATCTGGGAACATTTGGGAACATATGGGAACATATGGGAACATATGGGAACATTTGGGAACATCTGGGAACATCTGGGAACATTTGGGAACATTTTGGAACATTTGGGAACATCTGGGAACATTTGGGAACATATGGGAACATTTGGGAACATCTGGGAACATTTGGGAACATTTGGGAACATTTGGGAACATCTGGGAACATCTGGGAACATTTGGGAACATCTGGGAACATATGGGAATATTTGGGAACATTTGGGAACATCTGGGAACATTTGGGAACATTTGGGAACATTTAGGAACATTTAGGAACATTTGGGAACATCTGGGAACATTTGGGAACATCTGGGAACATCTGGGGACATTTGGGAACATCTGGGAACATCTGGGAATATTTGGGAACATCTGGGAATATTTGGGAACATTTGGGAACATCTGGGAACATTTGGGAACATCTGGGAACATTTGGGAACATTTAGGAACATCTGGGAACATCTGGGAACATCTGGGAACATATGGGAACATTTGGGAACATTTGGGAACAGTTTTGCTCGTCTATGGCATCGTGTTTGTTGGCAGGTGAGATTTGTGGTCAGTTGCCGCCACACCAAACGCCGTGATTGGTCCAAACCACAAGCAGCTGCTGATTCAGACGTTTATGTGGAAAAGTTTCTGTAATTTAGTGAAACTGAAGTTCACAAATATTTCTTGAATTTGTGTTAATTATCGCAGGATCAGTTTCCTGGATGAACTGCAGGTAGATCAGAAGCTGTGTGTGTTTGATTGACAGCTGGCTGCTGATAAACCAGCAGGTTCATTCCACATCTGCATTCATGACAAAGGACGACAGAGGTCAAAGGTCATCTCTGTACAGAGCAGATGTTCCAGATGTTCCAGTCGGACTTTAAACGTTTTCCTCTTTCAACAGATTCTCCTCCAAACCTGAAGATCAGCTGACAGCAGCAGGAGAAAACTACGAGGGAGACGACGAGACGTCTATCAGCGAACCAATCAGCTGCAGGAGGCGGAGCCAACTACAACAGGTAACACACACACACACACACACACACACAGTGACAGGAGTGTTTCCTCTACGACGCACCAGGTTGTAACAGCAGAGCAACGTTTCAACTCCCAGTAAATAAACAGAGCCGGCGTGTAGTTCAGGGAGCCTGGGAGAACAGAGAACTCTCCAACAGATAATAGCTGTGTGTGTGTGTGTGTGTGTGTGTGTGTGTGTGTGTGTGTGTGTGTTGCAGCTGAAGGAGGAGAACGTGTCATTGAGGAGGTCCATCAGGGAGCTGCAGAGGAGATCGGAGGCTAATGAACGCAGGTAGGTCAGAACCGACCAATCACGCGACAGCACCGTTATGATGCAGATTATTGGTGGAGAAACAGATGTTTTTATTGCCAAAGCAAGTGTGAAAAAAACAAAAACAAAAACTGCACATAAACAGAAGAGTTGTGACTTTATCTGCAGTATAAACAGATAAATAAGACAAAATGTAGACGCAGTTAAAACATATAAAATGAGAACTATAAACACTGCAATAATGTTTTTTTTAATAAATGTATAATTACAGGTGATTGACAGTCGTCACAGTGGTTGTTTTCCATCGGACGCTTTATTTCAGTCACAACAGATCATAAACGTTGCTGCTGCTCAGAGTCACGACTTCTTATTCTGGAGGCGAATGTGACCGAAACTGAAGCGTTAATAAACAGTTCAGACACGAGAGAAGTGACGTCACAGAGAGAATCTCTGTAGCTCCAGTCTGCCGCCGCCGCCGCCGCCGCCGTCCAGCGCGTACGGAGCTTCTGCTGTTGAATATCAGCAGGATGACGAGCACAGCAGGACAGGAAGTGTTGCTAAAGCTAAGCTAACGAGTCAGACTCTGTCCAACATCTGCAGCTGCAGCTAAACATGCTGCTGCTTTCATCAAGGTCTATTCTGATTGGCTGGGGATGAAGGTGGAGGCCACACCTCCAGCCAATCAGACTAGGAGCTCATTAATAATGCAGATAAAGAAAGACGGATTTAAATCTAAACAACTTTTGGTGAATAAAATGTCTCAGATATGTTTAAAATGATACCAGATGTGTAATAAAGTTTGTATTGAACTGTGAATTTCCCAGCATGCCTCAGTGCTTGTGTGCCCCCTCCCCCCCCTTCAGGGTGGCGGCGCTGTCGGAGGAGCTGCTGCAGAGGAGGCGTCAGGAGGAGAAGGAGGCGCAGGACCTGGAGAGCATGGTTCACTCAGTGGAGCAGAACCTGGGCCTGATGACGGTGCGTTCACTGACACTCAGAACAGCCCGGAACATACAGCGCTCTGCAGCCGATCACACACACAACACGTGTTAAGTAAAGATATAAACATACATGTGTAGAGAGAGTTACATAAGAGGAAACTAAAGGTTAAGTTCATCTGGATCATCTCAGCAGCTTCAGATCAATAAACAACAGTATCAGCTGATCGATTCTGGCAGCAAATCATGATCACACTGGGTTCAAACTCATTTAATAAGAGCAGCAGCTGAAGGACAACAGAACATTTACTGTCGACTAGTTTTAATCTAAAACTGCAGCATTAAGTCACATTTTTCTCTAAATATATATTTGTTTAATTCTCAAAAAACATTTTTTCTTTAAATGTTAAAATTTTTTCTCAAAACATTTCCAGATCTTTTGTCAATGTTACAACTTTCCTCCTGAAATGTGACATTTAAAGGGTCAGTCTGCTGTTTCCTGCTATATATGTATATGTATATGTATATATATATATATATATATATATGTGTGTGTGTGTGTGTATACATATACATATACATATACATATATATATACACACACACACACACACACACACACACACACATATATATACATATACACATATATGTATATGTATACATATATGTATATGTATGTATATATACATATACATATATATGTGTATATATGCATATATATATATAAATGTGTATATATATATATATATATATATATATATATATATATATATATACATATATTTAGTTATTGTCATTAAATCTCTTCCTTCCTCCTGTCGGATCTTTAAACTCTGCAGATGTTGTTCACAGCTGATTCTTCTTCTTCTTCTTCTGGTGTTTTACAGAAGCGAGCAGTGAAAGCAGAGACCTGTGTGTCCAGACTGCAGTTGGAGCTGCAGAAGCTGCAGGTGACAAACATTCAGCTTCATCAGCTGATGATGTTTCTTCTCGTTTCATCGAAGCTTTTTATTGACAAACATAAACATCTTCAGTTAACGAGCGGTGACGTTACGTCTCGTCGTCCTGCAGTCTGACGGATTCGTTAACGATCAAAGATTGTTCGTTAGGGACAGATGATCCACTCTGGACTGAATGTTGTTGTTTGTCAGACTCAGGTTGAATCTCTGCAGTCGGAGAACAACAGTCTGAAGTCAGCCGAGTCTGAGGTCGTCATGACGATGAGACACAACGCTCAGATGGCGTCTGAGTACCTGAACAAGACGGCGAGCCAGGCCCGCACCTCCATCCGGTCAGTACCAGCTGTTCCTGTGTGGGCGGGGCATATTGACATGTTAGCATGCTAATGTTAGCCAGCATGAGACAGCTGCAGGACGTACGGAGAGCAGAGAGAGACAAACCAGTGCTGCTCACAGTAGTTTAGGTTACAAACGTTGCTAACTGTTAGCATCATAGTCACATGATGAGAAACACTGAACAACTTCCTGTCTGTCTGCAGTCAGCTGTTGGGGGAAACAGAAACTCTACATCTGGTCTCTCAGCTTCTTCAGTCCATCGATAAGATCTCCGAGCTGAACACGGAGTCCTGAACGCCTCGTCTCTGACGGACAGGAGGACATGTTGTCATGGAAACAGCCAGTGAGGAGGTCAGAGGTCAGCAGGATCAGGACTTGTTTAACCGTGAAGCTCACCTGCACACACCTGGCTTTAATGACATCACAGCAGCCTGACAGGACGTCTGGCTGCTGATTGGTCGGTTGGACTGAAGACAGATTTCTCTTTAATGTTTTTTACAGTGTGAAATTAAACATAAAATTGCACTTTATGAAGAAAAACCTGCAGATTTCATATCTTCAACATCTTTAATATCTTCCTGGTGTTTGATTTGTTACTGATGATGCTTCTTTAAACTCTGATTACTTTATAATAAATATTATAATAAATATTAAACTGTTTCTGTGAGTTTACTTCATGACAACAGAACAGTCACGTCTCTAAAACTGAATAATAAGTAACGAGGAAATGAATAAAGTTATTAATGTTAAAAACTCAGTGAGTGTATTGATCAGTCAGGTTGTTGCTGTTAAAGCTTCCTGCTGATGATCAGATACAGTCAGACACGTTGTTTATTTACCGCCTGTTGACCTGAACTCACCTGGTTGGTTTCAGATTCAACTGTATGATCCAAATAAACAATCATCAGTTCTTACAGTGTAAAAACAAAAACTACATCAGTTACATTTGTCTTCTGGTTGTTGATTGGTCAGAGAGGATAGATGGAGGAGATCCTCCCGCCCTGCAGGTGTCGCTGTTGAAGCATTTTAATCAGAATTTCAATAATGGATTTTTTTCCAAAGAAGAGAGAAAAAATATTTTATAAATAATACTGAGATTTGGTTTATTTCTTTCCTCAATAAATCGAGGATCAACCTCCTCTGCCTCTATAACATACAGCTGTCATACAGGCTCCGTTTATTCTGTTTATACTGTTTATTCTCTTCTTCAGTACCAGTAAACATATATCATACAACATATTTAATTAGTATTTTTATTTTATTTTTTATTCTCGTGAACATCTGTGCTGCTGTGAGTTCAATAAAGACTCCGTCTGTTTTCTCTGGTTTATTAACAAACATCAATACAGCGATTACATCACTGTTACAGGCAACAGCCAATCAGCTGCCAGCATCAAACATCATCTTACATGTGTGTGTGTGTATGTTAGTGTGTGTGTGTGTGTGTGTGTGTGTACCAGTGTGTGTGTGTGTACCAGTGTGTGTGTGTGTGTGTATGTGTGTATGTGTGTGTGTGTGTGTACCAGTGTGTGTGTGTGTGTGTGTGTGTGTGTGTATGTGTGTATGTGTGTGTGTGTGTGTACCAGTGTGTGTGTGTGTGTGTGTGTGTGTGTTAGTGTGTGTGTGTGTACCAGTGTGTGTGTGTGTGTGTGTGTGTGTGTGTATGTGTGTATGTGTGTGTACCAGTGTGTGTGTGTGTGTGTGTGTGTGCATGTGTGTGTGTGTGTGTGTGTGTTAGTGTGTGTGTGTGTGCATGTGTGTGTGTGTGTGTGTGTTAGTGTGTGTGTGTCAGAGTGTGTATCTGCTGTCTCCAGTGTGTGTGTGTGTGTGTGTTAGTGTGTGTGTGTGTGTGTGTGTTAGTGTGTGTGTGTCAGAGTGTGTATCTGCTGTCTCCAGTGTGTGTTCCAGCTCTGTAGGTCTCTCAGTCGTCTTTGTTTGTCGGAGTCTGAATGTGACAACTCTGACATCAACAACTGCTCGAACCTCTGAAACACACACACACACACACACACACACACACAGACACAGACACACACACACACACAGACACACACAGACACACACACACACACACAGACACACACAGACACACACACATAAACACACATTTCATGGTGACGTCTTCAGATGTTTTTTCTGACCAAAAGTCAAAAATCCAAAGAAAACCAGTTTATTATCATGTGAAGAAAACTTTCAAATCATCACATCTGAGAAGTTACTGACATCACTGA
>NC_056541.1:617500-677500 GCF_910596095.1 Thunnus maccoyii | reverse complement strand
TAACATGTTTGGACCTGTCTATAACATAATTAGACCTGTCTTTAATGTGTTTGGACCAGTCTGTAACCTGGTTGGACCTGTTTATAATATGTATGGACCTGTTTATAACATGTATGGACCTGTCTAAAACCTGGTTCTCACCCACCTGAACTTGTCTATGACCTGGCTGACTCTGCTCCTCCTCCAGCGGTTCAGACAGTCTTCCCAGTGCAGATGGAGGAGTGACTCCTGCTGCAGGTTCTCCTCCTGGAGGAGCAGCAGGAGGCGAGCTGCGCTGCGTCGGTTAGCCAGCAGGGACTGATTCAGCATCTGAGACACACAGAAGGTCTTTGTCAACCTGCGTTCTTGTCAAACATCATCAGTTGCAGCCTGACTACTGTTCCAGTGCAAAGTCCACAATCAGCCGAGTTTGGACCAAACGCCCGGATGTGTACTTGCTCCGCCTGTTTTATCGAGGATACACGAGGAGCTGACAGCCAAGTATCCCACAATGCATTGCACACCAACCAGCAGCAATAGTGGAGATTTCGAGCCGGGCTATAAACTAACAGTTTGGATTTGTATTACAGCTACATTACAGACTGAATAACATAATTTACCGCATCTCTCTGTCAGTCAGGTTATTATCGGCAGGGTGAGAGGTCAGAGGTCAGAGGTCAGAGGTCAGTGTTACCGTGGCCTCGCTGTGGATCAGACTGTGGATGTCAGCGGGCGGCTGGGAGCTGATCTTCTCCAGCAGGTGGCAGTACATCCTGAGGACAGCTCTGATCTACACACACACACACAGCAGGACAACAACGTCACACACAGGCTGTCTCTACTCAGAGAGGAAGACCATGTGCTGAAAGCTGAGACTCAGTCTGACCTTGTTGCTTCGTTGTGTTTCACATTCAGTCAGTTTGTGGTTCAGCTCCATGATCCTGATCTTCTTCAGCTTCACCTCCTCCTCCACCTCCTCCCAGAGACCACACAGCTCCTGCACACACACACACACACACACACACACACACACACACACACACACACACACACACACACACACACACACACACACACACACACACACACACACACACACACACACACACACACGTAAGACATGTTTGAAAAGCCTCCAACCAAACTTTGTTCATAAATGTAACATTCATTCATTTATTTCTGTGATATCAGATTCAGTCTGAAAAACCCGACATGTGTGTGTGTGGTGTGTGTGTGTGTGTGTGTGTGTGTGTGGTGTGTGTGGTGTGTGTGTGTGTGTGTGTGTGTGTGTGTGTGTGTGTGTGTGTGTGTGTGTGTGTGTGTGTGTGTGGTGTGTGTGTGTGTGTGTGTGTGTGTGTGTGTGTGTGTGTGTGGTGTTTGTGGTGTGTGTGTGTGTACCTGCAGACTGACGTGTTCCAGCTGCTCCATTCTGACCTTCAGGGTGTCCAATCTGAGGTTCACGTCCTGCAGAGAGGACAGCAGGTCCATGCTGATGGCCTTCACCTGAGTCTCACACACCTGAGAACACAACATGTCAATCATCTCAGGTAGAGAGCAGCAGGTGTGTGTGTGTGTGTGTGTGTGTGTGTGTGTGTGTGTGTGTGTGTGTGTACCTGTGTGAGTGCTGTCAGCTCTGCATCCAGCTGTTTCACAGCTTCTTTGTGTTTTTTGTTTTTCTTCTGCGTCAGTCGTTCGATGATGTCAGAGCTTGGACAATCGACCACTGAAACACAAAGAGAGAGAGAGAGAGAGAGAGAGAGAGAGAGAGAGAGAGAGAGAGAGGGATGGAGCTGTGATTGGCTGTCAGGTCGTACAGGTAGAGATCAATATTTATCAGTTAAAGGAGGTGTGTCAAAGATCAGCTGATCCTGGTGAGGTCACAGAAGCATGATACCAACCCACAGTGTCAGGAAGTCTGCTGACATCATTTATGGCATCATCATCATCATCATCATCATCATCCACCTGCTGCCCCCTGCTGGACAAACACAACAACCTGACAGACAGAGAGGCAGATGTTCATTCTGATATCAAGCACATCTGGACCGACAGTTTCAATTCACCAACAGCTTTATTGACATTGGAAACATACGTTTGCACGACAGAAGCAAGTGTGAAATAAAAATAAAATAAGAGCGCACTATTAGTAAAGAGCTGCAGGAATAAAGACGCGTTAACACATTACAACATTACAGATATATAAACAACAACAAGTCAAATACAAACAGAAGAATTGTGATTTTGCTGTTAAATATATATATACGTACAGATAAGTAAAGACAACTTAAAATAAAACAGAAAAAAGTCGACGATGAAGTAAAGAAATATTGAAATATTTACAAATGTGAGAACATCTGCCTGTCTGTTACCTGCTGGCTGTGCTGCAGTGTGTGTCGCTGTGTTCAGCAGACAGACAGTCTGTCCTCGTGTCTTTGCGTCCAGCCAGCAGCGATCTGGACAGCTGAACCTGTAAACACACAAACAACCAGTTAATACCAGTTAAAACCATTAAAACAAGTAAAAAAAAAACAGTTAAAACAAGTTATAAACCAGTTAAGTCTTGTTAGACCAGTTAGTACCAGTTAACATTAGTTAACACAAGTTAAAAAACAGTTAACTCACGTTAAACCAATTCAAAACAAACAGTTAAACCCAGTTAAAAACCAGCTAAAACCAGTTAAAACAAACAGTTAGCTGTTAGCACACAAACTGACCTCTGCTGAGTGATTCTGACTTTATTTAAACCCTTCAACGGTTCAGTTTAACTCACCTGGAGGTCTGACCCAGTTAAAACTCACCTTCACCTTCACACTGTGACCTTTGACCCACCTGAGCGTCAAACAGCTGCCGGTACACCTTCCCGCTCGGAACCTCTCTGCTGTCACACATGCTGCTGACGCTGGTCCGGACCCTCTAGCCCAGGGTGTTCCCCGGGTCGGGTTGGAGTGTTCCCCGGGTCGGAGGTCGGTTCCTCGGGTCGGAGGTTTGTTCCCCGGGTCGGAGGTTGGTTCCTCGGGTCGGAGGTTTGTTCCCCGGGTCGGAGGTTGGTTCCTCGGGTCGGAGGTTTGTTCCCCGGGTCGGAGGTTGGTTTGTTCCCCGGGTCGGAGGTCGGTTCCCCGGGTCGGAGGTTGGTTCCTCGGGTCGGAGGTTGGTTCCTCGGGTCGGAGGTTTGTTCCCCGGGTCGGAGGTTGGTTTGTTCCCCGGGTCGGAGGTCGGTTCCTCGGGTCGGAGGTTTGTTCCCCGGGTCGGAGGTTTGTTCCCCGGGTCGGAGGTCGGTTCCCCGGGTCGGAGCAGTGAGTGAAGCCGATGAAGCGAATCTGTTTCTGGGCCTCTGAACGGTTTTTTTTAGTCTCTTTGAAGATATAAAGTCTGTTTGAGTCAATCTGTCGGTTCTCGTTTCACTCACCTGCAGGAGCGTCTGACCGTCACCATGGCAACGGAAAGCTTTGAGACGTTCAGGGATCGCTGAAAAGGTCGTAAATTCTAGACACAAAATTCAAGAAACACACATTTCTTGTTATTTCATTTTCTTCTAACAGCTGCTCAGATTCATATTTTTGTTTGATTTTTTGACAGTTAATAAAATACAATAAAAACAGATGCTGCACATGAAAACAGGCTTTTATTGAGTTTCCAGTGATAAACACAGAATGAACATTTCTTCCATAAAAGACAAAAACATGAGGAATATTAAAGACTATAAAACTATTAAGACTGTCAAAAATAAAAATACTCATGAGACACTAAGTCAAGATTATAAGTTAAGTTATGTCAAGTTTTATGATCATTTATTTCCGGGTATGTGAATATAAAATGTGCTGTCTGTCTGTGTGACAGTAGATTTATTGTTTATTTAACAAACGTCAGGAACATCTCTCCTCCTGACCTCCTTTTCATTTCACATCACAACATTTGTTTTATAAAGTGTGTTTAATACATCAGACAGCAGAAAGGTTTCACTAAAGTCACATTCAATGAGATTTTCAGACTTTTGACTTACAGTTTGGACTCAGTGTGTCATGTAACTAGGAGAGTATTTTTTATTGTTATCATTCACAGTGTTTAATTATTTTTTTAATAAAAGAATAATAAATTACATTTTAAACACCCTTCACATAACCCAAGGCTACTTTACATACAGCAAAAACAAAACAGATCAGTTAGTGAAAAGCTGAAAACAGAATGAAAGATAACAGAGGTGTTTTACCTGAAATCAAACTGAATCACAACAAGGCAGAAATACACAAAGTACGATAGAAACATAATAAACTGTCCTGAAAATACAGAATGAAACGAATCTGTCAAACAGCTGCAGATCTTTGAGTCAAATAAAGTTTTTTGTTTGAAGTCACATGATTTTCAGTCAGAGTCTGTGATGTCACTCCCGCTGCTGTCGTCAAGGTTACAGGCCGCGTACACCCTAGAGATGAACTTTGACCTGACAGCTCGCTTCCTGTTGTCATGGAAACGAGAACACTCAGACTGACACTCAAACCTGCAGTCATGATTTATATTTTAATGAGCAAGAATCTACGTTTACCTGCGATAACAGAAGTTTGGTCGACTTCTGGAGGACGGACAGCCGTCTGTCTCCTCCTCCTGCAGACACACAGACAACCATCAGCACTGATCCACAGCTGAAAAGTAACTAAATACATTTACTCAAGTATTTAAGTACAGTTTAGAGGTACTTGTACTTTACTTGAGTATTTCCATGTGATGCTACTTTCTACATTTCAGAGGGAAATATTGTACTTTCTACTCCACTACATTTATTTGACAGCTTTAGTTACTTTTCAGATGAAGATTTGACACAATGGATAATATAACAAGCTTTTAAAATACAACACATTGTTAAAGATGAAACCAGTGGTTTCCAACCTTTTTGTCTTTTGACGTCTTACAAAAAGCAGTGTGTAGTCGGGGTCACATTTCACATGTCTATGAGTTGTTAACAGCTCCACCAAATAGTGATTTTTCCCTCTAAACTTCTCACATGCTTTCATTTCAATAAATGTTCAAATGATCCAATATTTCAGCAAAAATCAAAGATTAGAGAAAAAGTCCAAAAACTGAAAACAGATTTGTGTATCAGAACTTTGTTTTTTCTTCTTTCCTCTCCCATTAATCATCTCACCACCCCTCAGATTTATCTGCTGACCCTTTGGAGGGGCCTGACCCCTAGGTTGGGAACCACTGGACTAAACTAGCTAACTGTATATAAAGTAGTGTAAACTAGCTCCACCTCCAGCAGCTACAACAGTAACATGCTGCTCTAACACTGATGCTTCACTATTAATAATCTAATGATGTCATATATAATAATATATCAGTCAGAGGGACCAAACCACTACTTTTACTGCAATACTTTAACTACATCAAGCTCATAATACTTATGTACTTTTACTGCAATACTTTAACTACATCAAGCTCATAATACTTATGTACTTTTACTGCAATACTTTAACTACATCAAGCTCATAATACTTATGTACTTTTACTGCAATACTTTAACTACATCAAGCTCATAATACTTATGTACTTTTACTGCAATACTTTAACTACATCAAGCTCATAATACTTATGTACTTTTACTGCAATACTTTAACTACATCAAGCTCATAATACTTATGTACTTTTACTGCAATACTTTAACTACATCAAGCTCATAATACTTATGTACTTTTACTGCAATACTTTAACTACATCAAGCTCATAATACTTATGTACTTTTACTGCAATACTTTAACTACATCAAGCTCATAATACTTATGTACTTTTACTGCAATACTTTAACTACATCAAGCTCATAATACTTATGTACTTTTACTGTAGATTTTTCATGCAGGTCTTTTACTTGTAATGAAGTATTTTTACATTTAAAGGATCTGAGGTCTTTAAACGCGGCGTCTCAGCTGACAGGTAGAAACATCAGGTATATTACCCATGATGCAGCAGTGCTGGGTGTCTGTTTAGACTCTGCAGGAGAGTCCTGCTGCTGCTGTGCCGCCTCCTCGTTCTCCCCTGACGTCACGCTGCGGACCTCCTCGCTGCTGCCTGAACATGCAGGTCACATGATGACACACAAGTCACATGATCACATACGCAATTCACGTGTGGCATCACTCACAGGTGTCCTCTCACCTTTAGTGACGTTCTCTGTGGCCTCCTCCTCTTCCTCGCTGCTCCTCTCACACTGCAGGAGACAGAGCCTTCATCATTACATCATCATGACATCACCATGACATCATCATCACCTTCATCCTCCTCACCTCGTGCGTTTTGCAGGTGAGTCTGCGGAGGCGTGTCCTCAGCTGTAGCTCCTCCCCCTGTGACCTCACCAGGAGGAGCTCCAGCCTATCAGATTGCTCGGCGAGCTGTCGGACCTGCTCCCTGTACTGATCCTTCTCCTGCAGGAGCAGCCGCGCCTCCTCCTGCTGCTCCGCCCGCGACGCCAGAGCCTGAAACCAGCCAGAGCCTTCATCATCCTCATCATCCTCCTCTTCCTCCTCACCTCATCTCTCTCTCTCCTCCTCCCCCTCTCTCCCCCTCCTCCTCACCTTGTCTCTCTCTCCGATCACCTCCTCCAGTTGTCTCAGGGCTTGTTTGTTTCGTTGGCGGTACATCCGGGCGTCTCCTTTCAACTGAGCACACCGCAGCTCCAGCTCCTCCTTATCCTCCAGACTCTGAAAAACAAACACACCTGAGCCGACCAATAGGAGCCGACACCTGACATCACTGACACACCTGAGCCGACCAATAGGAGCCGACACCTGACATCACTGACACACCTGAGCCGACCAATAGGAGCCGACACCTGACATCACTGACACACCTGAGCCGACCAATAGGAGCCGACACCTGACATCACTGACACACCTGAACCGACCAATAGGAGCCGACACCTGACATCACTGACACACCTGAGCCGACCAATAGGAGCCGACAACTGACATCACTGACACACCTGAGCCGACCAATAGGAGCCGACAACTGACATCACTGACACACCTGAGCCGACCAATAGGAGCCGACACCCGATATCACTGACACACCTGAGCCGACCATGACTCACAGGTAGATCTTTGTGGGTCTCTGTAGGTGAATTTGTGTCGGACTCTGCAGCCTTGCCCTGTGGAGTCCCCCAGGGATCGGTCTTGGGACCCATTTTATTGTCCATATACATGCTGCCACTGGGACAGATCATCAGTAGTTTTAGCAACATCTGCTCCTTATACGCTGATGACATCCAGTTGTATTTTTCATTTCAACCTGATGAGCTTCATAAACTCTCTGTACTGAACAACTGTTCAAATGCAAATAATTTTCTACAGTTAAATGCAGATAAAGCAGATAAAGTCCTGATTTTTGGTCCTGATGATCTTCACTCATCAATCAGGCAGAACCTCGGGGCTTTATCCTCATCTTCGTCTTCTCTGCATAATCTTGTTTGATTTTTGACCAATTCATGAGTTTTGAAACTCACATTAAATTTATTTTCATTTATTCATGTAGGTAGAATGTGGTATTTTATGTTTTAATTTGTCTCCTGTGTCTCTTTGAATATTTATCTGATGTCTTTGTTTAATTTATTTTGTTTTTATTGTATTTGATTTTATTTCTTTGACTGTGAAACACTTTGTGACTGTTGTCTGTGAAAGATGCTATATAGATAAACTCTTCTTCCCCCTCCTCCTCCTCCTCCCCCTCCTCCTCCTCCTCCCCCTCCTCCTCCTCCTCACCCTGGCTCTCTGCTCCTCTGCTCTGTGGAGTTCTCTCCTCAGTCTGAACACTGTAGTGAGGAGGTTCATCTGTGGAGCAGCTGGACTCTCCTGCTGCTGCTGCTGCTGCTGCTGCTGTGTCTCCTGCTTCTCCTCCTGTTTCTCCTCTTTTTTCTCCTCCTGTTTCTCCTCTTTTATCTCCTCCTGCTTCTCCTCTTTCTGCTCCTCCAGTCTGTTGGGGTGGAAGAAGGTCTCCATGGGCAGAGCCAGACTCCTGCTCTGAAAACACACATTTTAATGTATTAATCAATGAGCTCCAGATGTGTTCAAGGCCTCTAACACCAACATCCAACACACGTTACACACGTTACACACACGTTACACACACGTTACACACGTTACACATGTTACACACACGTTACACACGTTACACACGTTACACACGTTACACACACGTTACACACACGTTACACACGTTACACACACGTTACACACACGTTACACACACGTTACACACGTTACACATGTTACACACACGTTACACACATGTTACACATGTTACACACACGTTACACACACGTTACACACGTTACACATGTTACACACACGTTACACACATGTTACACACACGTTACACACACGTTACATACACGTTACACATGTTACACATGTTACACACACGTTACACACACGTTACACACGTTACACATGTTACACACACGTTACACACATGTTACACACACGTTACACACACGTTACATACACGTTACACATGTTACACATGTTACACACACGTTACACACATGTTACACACATGTTAGACACATTACACACATGTTACACACGTTACATGCATGTTACACATGTTACATACATGTTTCACACACGTTACACACATGTTACACACATGTTACACATGTTACACACACGTTACACATGTTACACACGTTACATGCATGTTACACATGTTACATACATGTTTCACACACGTTACACACATGTTACACACATGTTACACATGTTACACACATGTTACACATGTTACACATGTTACACATGTTACATACATGTTACACATATGTTACACACATGTTACACATATGTTACACACGTTACACACGTTACACATATGTTACACACGTTACACACACGTTACACACATGTTACACACGTTACACATATGTTACACATATGTTACACACGTTACACACATGTTACACATATGTTACACATATGTTACACACATGTTACACATATGTTACACACGTTACACACATTTTACACACGTTACACATGTTACATACATGTTACACATATGTTACACATATGTTACACACATGTTACACATATGTTACACATATGTTACACACATGTTACACATATGTTACACACGTTACACACATGTTACATACATGTTACACATATGTTACACATATGTTACACACATGTTACACACATGTTACACACATGTTACATGCATGTTACACACGTTACACACATGTTATACACGTTACACGTATGTTTAGCTGTCCACATACTTCTGGCAATGTAGTGTAGAAACTAGTGTTTGTTTTCACTTTTGTATTCTCCACTGTGTCCTCTTGTCAACTGTTAGTAAACAGGTGAAGTGTCAGGTGTTAGTAAACAGGTGAAGTGTCAGGTGTTAGTAAACAGGTGAAGTGTCAACTGTTAGTAAACAGGTGAAGTGTCAGGTGTTAGTAAACAGGTGAAGTGTCAGGTGTTAGTAAACAGGTGAAGTGTCAGGTGTTAGTAAACAGGTGAAGTGTCAACTGTTAGTAAACAGGTGAAGTGTCAGGTGTTAGTAAACAGGTGAAGTGTCAACTGTTAGTAAACAGGTGAAGTGTCAGGTGTTAGTAAACAGGTGAAGTGTCAACTGTTAGTAAACAGGTGAAGTGTCAGGTGTTAGTAAACAGGTGAAGTGTCAGCTGTTAATAAACAGGTGAAGCATCAACTGTTAGTAAACAGGTGAAGCGTCAGGTGTTAGTAAACAGGTGAAGCGTCAGCTGTTAGTAAACAGGTGAAGTGTCAGGTGTTAGTAAACAGGTGAAGTGTCAGGTGTTAGTAAACAGGTGAAGTGTCAACTGTTAGTAAACAGGTGAAGTGTCAGGTGTTAGTAAACAGGTGAAGTGTCAACTGTTAGTAAACAGGTGAAGTGTCAGGTGTTAGTAAACAGGTGAAGTGTCAGGTGTTAGTAAACAGGTGAAGTGTCAGGTGTTAGTAAACAGGTGAAGTGTCAACTGTTAGTAAACAGGTGAAGTGTCAGGTGTTAGTAAACAGGTGAAGTGTCAGGTGTTAGTAAACAGGTGAAGTGTCAGGTGTTAGTAAACAGGTGAAGTGTCAACTGTTAGTAAACAGGTGAAGTGTCAGGTGTTAGTAAACAGGTGAAGTGTCAGGTGTTAGTAAACAGGTGAAGTGTCAGGTGTTAGTAAACAGGTGAAGTGTCAGGTGTTAGTAAACAGGTGAAGTGTCAACTGTTAGTAAACAGGTGAAGTGTCAGGTGTTAGTAAACAGGTGAAGTGTCAACTGTTAGTAAACAGGTGAAGTGTCAGGTGTTAGTAAACAGGTGAAGTGTCAACTGTTAGTAAACAGGTGAAGTGTCAACTGTTAGTAAACAGGTGAAGTGTCAGGTGTTAGTAAACAGGTGAAGTGTCAGCTGTTAATAAACAGGTGAAGCATCAACTGTTAGTAAACAGGTGAAGCGTCAGGTGTTAGTAAACAGGTGAAGCGTCAGCTGTTAGTAAACAGGTGAAGTGTCAGGTGTTAGTAAACAGGTGAAGTGTCAGGTGTTAGTAAACAGGTGAAGTGTCAGGTGTTAGTAAACAGGTGAAGTGTCAACTGTTAGTAAACAGGTGAAGTGTCAGGTGTTAGTAAACAGGTGAAGTGTCAACTGTTAGTAAACAGGTGAAGTGTCAGGTGTTAGTAAACAGGTGAAGTGTCAGGTGTTAGTAAACAGGTGAAGTGTCAGGTGTTAGTAAACAGGTGAAGTGTCAACTGTTAGTAAACAGGTGAAGTGTCAGGTGTTAGTAAACAGGTGAAGTGTCAGGTGTTAGTAAACAGGTGAAGTGTCAGGTGTTAGTAAACAGGTGAAGTGTCAACTGTTAGTAAACAGGTGAAGTGTCAGGTGTTAGTAAACAGGTGAAGTGTCAACTGTTAGTAAACAGGTGAAGTGTCAGGTGTTAGTAAACAGGTGAAGTGTCAACTGTTAGTAAACAGGTGAAGTGTCAGGTGTTAGTAAACAGGTGAAGTGCCAGGTGTTAGTAAACAGGTGAAGTGTCAGCTGTTAATAAACAGGTGAAGCATCAACTGTTAGTAAACAGGTGAAGCGTCAGGTGTTAGTAAACAGGTGAAGCGTCAGGTGTTAGTAAACAGGTGAAGCGTCAGCTGTTAGTAAACAGGTGAAGTGTCAGGTGTTAGTAAACAGGTGAAGTGTCAGGTGTTAGTTAACAGGTGAAGTGTCAGGTGTTAGTAAACAGGTGAAGTGTCAGGTGTTAGTAAACAGGTGAAGTGTCAGGTGTTAGTAAACAGGTGAAGCGTCAGGTGTTAGTAAACAGGTGAAGTGTCAGGTGTTAGTAAACAGGTGAAGTGTAAGCTGTTAGTAAACAGGTGAAGTGTGAAGTGTTAGTAAACAGGTGTCTCTACCTCCTGCAGTGGTCTCAGTGTTCGTCGTCTCAGCAGTCGAGTCTGGCTTTCTGCTCGCAGCACCGTGTGTTTCAGACGCTCCACCTGCACAAAAAAGGTCAGAGGTTACCTGCAGCTTCCTGTAGGGGTCAGCAGAGTGTGAGGGGTCGGAGGTCAGGGGTCAGCTGACCTCTATCTGCAGGTCTCTGTTGGCCAGCAGGCTGTTGCTCTTCTCCTGGCTCAGAGTGTTGATGTCGGCCATCAGACTGTAGTTGTGATCTCTGAGCTGCTTCACCTCCTCGCTCAGCCGCTCCCGCTCCTCCCGCACCTTCTGCACGCGCTCAGTGAGCTTTCTTATCTCGCGGTCCCTCAGCTGCTGCTGCCGAGACGATGCCTCCTGCAGACCGCGATGAACAAACAAACAAAACACCAAAACACAATGATTTAACCAGCCCAGTACCACCTGTCATCAGGGAACTTTGTGATCTCCATCTTTACTTGTTCCTTAGTAACCTGGTTGCCATGCCAACCTGTTCCTTGACGACAGAGCAGGCCTGCTGGCGTCGCCGACGCTCTCCCTGCAGCAACCTCTGTAGGCGGCTGAGCTCCGACATCAGAAACTGAGTCAAGCCAGATTCACCTGCTGTGTCTGAACACAGAGAGACAGTCAGTCAGTCAGAGAAACAGGTGGACAGACAGACGGTACACAAACAGGTAAACAGACCAATCAGGATGCTGAAGGTCTTGTTGGGCTCCTTCCCCGTGATGCGGCTGTACAGTTGAGGATAATCCAGCTCCAGACTCTCCAGGAATGCCGTGTAACCTTTGACCCCTGTCCTCTGCAGAATGTCCAGCAGGGCTCCTGCAGGTCAAAGGTCAGGGAGTCAGAAGTAGCTTAGTGATTATTAAATTAGTAACTTGGACATGATAGATGTGACCTGAGTGTCTAAGGCAGTGGTTCCCAACCTTTCCGGCCTGTGACCTCTTAAAGTAAAGCAAAGTGTACATGGGAACCTCATCACATGTTGCAGTATCCACCAGTGAAGTTACCGATTATTGTCTTGATTCTTTGTTCCCCACAGTCCAAGGTTAGATCTTGAAATGTCTGGTTGTGTCTGACTAACAGTCCAAACCCCAAAGACATTCAGTGTTAAACTATGGTAATGCTCTGAAACTGTGGTAAAGTATCTAATATACTTGTTTTGTGTTTTGCACACAGCTCTCATGTTGGTTTTGGGATTTCCAATAAATCTAAAATCATCATTTTAAGTGTCAGACCATCTTCTGGTGGGATATGCTACACTGGAAATCATAGTGATCAGACACCAAAACGAGATCGATAACAGTCTGACTTACTTTACCTACTCGAGTCGGCTCTTGAATTAGTTGCAAATCCAAAGGATAACAAAAACTTGTTAGAGCCTTGAACATGCCATGCGCTGCACTGAAACATCCGTATAGAAGTCGCCAGTCATTATAATGTCAACCTTGTCACAGTCCTTGCAGGAGATAAATGATTCTTCCAACAGTTGATAGTTGTTTTGATCAGGAGATCCATAGAAAGAATCAATTAATAAAGGCTTGTTTTTAGTTAAAAGTGCATTAAACCACACAGATTCAATAAGCTTATAATTATGATCAAATCTGTGATTGAAACAAATATCAGCCCTAATATAAACGCACACTCCGACCCCACAGTCTTGTGCTCCCCAGGGTGTTTGTTTTCATTGTTAAAGGGGTTTTGTTGCTTCCATTCCCAACTATTACTACGATCTGTAGGTTTGTTGTTGTGTAGCAGGTCTTCTCTGGGTCACACTACTTGAGGGAGCTTCTGGCACTGGTGAATATCTCCCGATAACAGAAGGTACAGAGATATAATCAACTTATCACTGCTGGTTTCTCTTCAGTAAAAGCCTTGTGTGCATTGATAGTTGGAGGACGAGTGCTTCCAAAAACTCATGAAGAAGAGTGTTCGTCCAAAAACAAAACGTTTGTTGCTTCCGGGCTTTTGTTGAACACAGTTCCAACTGCAAACTTGGTAATTTACAAAGTTTAAAACAAAGGAGTATGCCAACAGAGCTGCCGGAGCACCTGTCATACCTGCCGCATGCTGCTTATTGTATGCTGCCGCCTGCTGGACAGGTGTGGGTATAGCAGGGCTTTGCTGGCATATGTACCCAAGTCTATGGATCTAACCAAAACAACTTGATTGGGCCAATTAGGATTCTGTATAACTGTAACAACAATAAAGGGAAATACAGGAGATTTATGGGGGAAATTATAAAATGTTAGAAGGTGTGAGAGTAATTTAAAATACATCTTTAAAGTTGGTGACTAGAATGCTACTTGACTAGGACACAACCTCAGTGACTCAGATATGACTTTCATGACATATTCTTAGTGACCAGGAGGCGACCTGTGTGAATATGACCCAACCTGTGTCCTGTGGCTGACTAGAATGTGACCTCTATGATTGAAACATTTCTTGGGTGACTCTGACATGACCTGTGTTGACTTGTGACGTTCGGACATAATCTCAATGACTTGGATGTGACTTCAGTGACTAGGAAGCAACCTCAAAGATCCGCACATGACCTGGTGACCTCTGGAGCAACAACTAGAGCCAGATGTAACACATGGAAGACGATGAGTAAAATGAATCCAGGTTCTGATTGGTTCTCTGAGTGAAACGAGGTTCGTTCTCAGGTCTCAGTTATCTGAGAGTTTAATTATCAGAAGCTGTTTTGGGAGTTTTGTGGTGAACTTTCCGTCTCATCACAGACGACTTTCTTACCGACTTTTCTTCTCCTGATGACGAGGGTGGGGTCGTTGAAGAGTTGCTCCTCATCCTCAGCACTGATCACCTGACAGCACAGATACAACCAATGAACAGCTGAGATATAAAACAGAGAGAAGGAGGTGCAGCAGGAGGAGCAGGAGGAGTACCTGACACTGGCGGAGGTAAGGAGTGATTCTTGAAGGTTCGATGCTTTTGATGAGCAGCATCCTGAAGTCATCCAACTGCAGCCAACAGAGGTCGTCCTCACACACTGCATCCATTACACACTGATAACACACACTGCATCCATTACACACTGATAACACACACACTGCATCCATTACACACTGTTAACACACACACACACTGCATCCATTACACACTGATAACACACACACTGCATCCATTACACACTGATAACACACACACTGCGTCCATTACACACTGATAACACACACACACTGCATCCATTACACACTGATAACACACACACTGCATCCATTACACACTGATAACACACACTGCATCCATTACACACTGATAACACACACACTGCGTCCATTACACACTGATAACACACACACTGCATCCATTACACACTGATAACACACACATTGCGTCCATTACACACTGATAACACACACTGCATCCATTACACACTGATAACACACACACTGCATCCATTACACACTGATAACACACACACTGCATCCATTACACACTGTTAACACACACACACACTGCATCCATTACACACTGATAACACACACACTGCATCCATTACACACTGATAACACACACACTGCATCCATTACACACTGTTAACACACACACACACTGCATCCATTACACACTGATAACACACACACTGCGTCCATTACACACTGATAACACACACACACTGCATCCATTACACACTGATAACACACACACTGCATCCATTACACACTGATAACACACACTGCATCCATTACACACTGATAACACACACACTGCGTCCATTACACACTGATAACACACACACTGCATCCATTACACACTGATAACACACACACTGCGTCCATTACACACTGATAACACACACACTGCATCCATTACACACTGATAACACACACATTGCGTCCATTACACACTGATAACACACACTGCATCCATTACACACTGATAACACACACACTGCATCCATTACACACTGATAACACACACTGCATCCATTACACACTGATAACACACACTGCATCCATTACACACTGTTAACACACACACTGCATCCATTACACACTGACAACACACACTGCATCCATTACACACTGTTAACACACACACTGCATCCATTACACACTGATAACACACACTGCATCCATTACACACTGTTAACACACACTGCATCCATTACACACTGATAACACACACACTGCATCCATTACACACTGTTAACACACACACACTGCATCCATTACACACTGATAACACACACACTGCGTCCATTACACACTGATAACACACACATTGCGTCCATTACACACTGATAACACACACATTGCGTCCATTACACACTGATAACACACACATTGCGTCCATTACACACTGATAACACACACATTGCGTCCATTACACACTGATAACACACACATTGCGTCCATTACACACTGATAACACACACTGCATCCATTACACACTGATAACACACACATTGCGTCCATTACACACTGATAACACACACACTGCATCCATTACACACTGATAACACACACACTGCATCCATTACACACTGATAACACACGCACTGCATCCATTACACACTGATAACACACACACTGCATCCATTACACACTGATAACACACACTGCATCCATTACACACTGATAACACACACTGCATCCATTACACACTGTTAACACACACACTGCATCCATTACACACTGATAACACACACTGCATCCATTACACACTGATAACACACACACACTGCATCCATTACACACTGATAACACACACACTGCATCCATTACACACTGATAACACACACACTGCATCCATTACACACTGATAACACACACACTGCATCCATTACACACTGATAACACACACTGCATCCATTACACACTGATAACACACACTGCATCCATTACACACTGTTAACACACACACACTGCATCCATTACACACTGATAACACACACTGCGTCCATTACACACTGATAACACACACACTGCATCCGTTACACACTGATAACACACACACTGCATCCATTACACACTGTTAACACACACACTGAACACACAGAAACACTTCATACACACCTGCACAGTCCTGTCAGCTGCTCTGCTAACTGTCACTCTCTCTGTGTCTGTGGTTTTGTCTGCTTTGCGTTTTCTGAGCAGGAACTTGTTTCTTTCTCACTTCCTGATTTTGTTCGGTGGCCCCGCCGCCTGACACGTGTGATTCAAATCCACCAATCAGAGACGTTTCTACAGGATCACAGAATCCCTTTTTTTCCATTCATGGACACTCGTCATCAAAAACAGTCAATCATCATCGTCCTGATCCTGGATCATTTTTATCAGGTCAAACCTCTGAGTGTTTAGACCACACGATGACATCACAAGGAGCTGTTTGTACATGATGACATCACAAGGAGCTGTTTGTACATGATGACATCATCACTGCTGTTAATAGTGTTTTTATGTTTTCACTCTTCACAGAACTCTTCATTTATTCATTATGCATCAGATAATCATATAAACACCTGATGTTTTTATTACCACTGCATCCATTTTACAGTCACACTCAAGTCCATGTATTTATCATGAATATGCAGTCCATAAAGAGTAAATAAATGGTTTATAAGACACTACAATGAAGCTATCAGCAGATATAAGTGTTTATTAGTCAACAACTATAACCACTGGTGGAAGAAATACTCAGATTATTTACTGCAGTAAAAGTACCTACACAGCAGTGTAGAAATACTCCTACATAAGCATGATGTGGGGATGGCAGTGTGCTGATTGCTTTGCTGTTATTTACTTGATTTTCTCTCACAAACCTACATTTTTACTCTCTGAATTTGATTCCAAGCAGAACAATAAAAACTGTTTAATATTCTAAGAATAACAAAGCTACTAAAACATTACATTTATGATTTTATTCAATATTTTTGTTTAATATCTGAAAATTCATGTCTCAAACCCCCAAGTTGTTCTTATTTTTATGTGTTCAATAAGGTAAAAAAATAAAAAAAACTATCATTATAAAGATGAAGATGCTCTCAGGCTGAACAGGACGTTAATGTTTGTCTGTTTATGGAGTAAAAATACCCCATTATACTAAAATGACTCCGTTCCATACTGTAAGTACAGAGGTTTTATTATAACTAATCCATTTTAATATTGCAGCTGATGGAGGAGATTTAACTACTTAATAAACTGTTAAATGAATCTGTAATAAAGTAGATTTTATAATCTGATCATGTTTTGAATGTAAAATCTGTTTCAATCATCTGTTCGTTTGGACAGAAAGAGGAAGAAGAGAAGAATTAGAGAAGTCGGAGGAGGAATGACTGAAACAGGAAGTGATGCCAGAGAACAATCACCACAGCACAGAATCCTGGAAATCCCTGTCAGCGTTAGTGAAACCGAACGAACAGAAGAAGAAAGTTTTTGTCGTTGCTGAACTCTGAGGTCACAGTCACACACATAACACTGTACCTGAGTGTGAGCTGCATCCACAACCATCCCATCTTTGATTTGAGACACCTTCAAATATTTGTTTTTTCAGCTGTACTGGAACTGATAGAAGAGATTTCTGCACACTTAGATCTATACAGTGTTTCTAGGAAGCAGCTTATAGTAGTGCCATACATATATGCGTAATATTTCATTACATAGTAAATGGGGCTTTGAGAGGGAACAGGGTTAAGCCATTATAAATCCAAAAAAATAAGAAAAACAAGCATCTCAATCAAAAATAGATAAAGATCTATGGAGGTGAGGGCCATCATGAAGCATAGACCCCAAATTCTACACAAGAAATGAAGAAGAGAAACATCTTGAAATACATCATAACACAAATATCAAAATCCTGACTGAGGCCTGTAGGCTGAAGTGTATTTAAAGTGTCAGTCCATCATCTGGCATATCTCTCTTTCCATATCTGCCCCTCTTGGCCATTCAATATGTTAAATGCACTGGAATCATAGCGAGGAGAGGTGAAGATTCACTTTATATATGTACGGAACGACTATAAGTGCTTCCTGATTGTATATGTTTTTTCTATATTGTCCATACTCACTGTTTCACCCCTTTTTTGTTTTGTATAACAATCATAGCTTCCATTTGTATGCCTCACAGTACTCCATTCAGTACTAAAAACTACATTTCCCGCAATGCTGGAGACAATGTGGGCAGATGAGCCAATCACACACGTTTTCTAGTCATGTGTAAAATTACAGGGGTTCTGGGACAGAGTGGTTCAGATACCGAGGGACCCCCGGATATCATACCTGGGTCTGACCCCAGAAGGAATTATACAAAAAAAGGACCTGTATCTTTTCAAAATACTGACCTCGGCATGTAAAAAGGCCATAACAAGGAACTGGATGAAAAATGACCCTCCAAGCCCAGGACAGTGGCTGAGTATTGTTGAGGAGATGTAGTCAATGGAAAGACTGACTAAGAATGAGAGCAGGGACCCTGGACCAACAGTGGCACAAACAGACTGTGTATATGAAAAAAGAAGGGTCAAATACTCAACAGACGTAAAGGACAGTGACAAAAGCTGCAACAAGAGCAGTGTGCCCCACTTCCACTTATTATTTTTATAGTTTTATTTTATTCTTCATCTCTACTTCCTTTGTTTATCTCCCTTGCATTGTTGTGCAGCTGACCATGTGTATGTAAGGGTTGGGGACTGCATTTCCCAGGAGGCGGAGCTTCTACCACCAGGATGCACACAGGTGTTTTACATTTACGTATGCTGTGATGAAAGTCTGACAGACTGAAAGTTCAAAATAAAGTGAAACACTGCAGATCTAAGTGTGCAGAAATCTCTTCTATCAGCTTGGACTCATCGATGCTTCCAGCACTAGCTTTAGCATTAGCTGTACCATAACTACAAAAAAAAGACATTAAAGGTAAAAACAAGCACAAAACGACAATAATAAAAAGTTATAATAAAAAGAGAAAAAACAAGCGAAACACCATGGTTGCAGCAGCGTCCTGTACAAAGTTCAGTGCGTTCTCTTGGGATGGCATCGTCTATCGCTCAGGAAGTAAAAGTCGAGCATCAAGCGAGTTCTTGTGTTTTTCTTCTTTTCCAATAGGTTTCGATCTTTGTTGGTTGTGCAGTCGTAGCCGTCCAGCACTGACAGCCTCCTCTCCTCAGGCAGGCCGCAGCGGGAGAAACGGCGTTTAGCATCCGTCAGCGTGTTCGTTCAGACGTTGAGGATCCAGTTCAGGATGATGAGGCTTGTTCTGTTACAGTTGTATTTAATTTGTTAAATTGTTGATTAGGCACCATCTAGTGGTTGAATGTGGTATTTTCAGTAGTTACTCCAGTATCACAGACCTGCAGCCAGTTACTCTGCATCCATCTGCACTCATCCTACGTATATGGCAGCATCGTCTGTATGTATCTTTGCTTTTTATGCTTAAGTGCATTTCTAGAATTTCATTTCATATAATTTGATCATTTTGTGAGTAGTTAATATATGTTAGCTGCATCCTGTATCAGTTCATACACAGCGACAGCGACAGCTATATTTTCTCTAGTTCATAGACTTATTTACACTAGTCTGGAGATTTAATTCCTCCATCGTTATTGTAATTCATGTTTATATACAATTGGTACAAAAAAAATAATTTAGGTAAAAAGATGAGCACATAATAGCTTGTTGTCGAATGCGATGCAGTTTAAGTAATCACACCTTCTGTATCTGATCTCAGTTTGACCTTTACTTAGCCAATAAACCTGTGGGAAAAATACAATCATGTCTATGGAGTCTTGGTGAAAGTTTATCTGGCTGTCAAAATACCTCACTCAGGTATGATTACAGCACAAGGCTAATGCTGCCAATCATGACCACGAAGCCACACAGCAGGAAGGCGGTAGCCTGGAGAGGGAAACAATTTCACATTTAGCTAACGTGTTCACCCAGAGTGACTTGAGGGAAAGTTTGACATTTTGGGATATTCACTTTTTTGTTGAGAGTTAGAAGAGAAAATCGATGCCAACATAGAGCTGGAGCCAGTAGCTGTTTAGCATAGCTTAGCAGCCGTAAATCCACAAACTGTTGTTTTCAAAGCTTGGTTTTAGCATAGATTAAACAATCAGTGAGCCTTACAGGAGCTGCTGGGTGGATTTTGTTACCTTTGGACAGAACCTGCCGTTTCCAGTCTTTATGCTAAGCTAAGCTAACCATCTCCTCGCTCATCTTTAACAGACAGACATGAGTATCAATCTTTTCACCAACTTCTGAGCAAGAAAGCAAAAAACTGTATATCGCCAAAACCAAATGTCAAAGTGTTGCTTTAAACTGACTTAAAAACAGTCTAAAAAGCTTCTACAGATGACTTTCTGGTGATTTTAAAGCAGGTAAATTTGCTGATTCTCTACAGTTTGGTTGTAGGTATGAGAACAAAACCCTTACCATAATCTTTTGCACAGACTTCATGGACTCCTTCTTGACCAGTTTGATGTAGAAACTGGAGGGCAGGATGAAGATGAGCATGGCAGCAGCAGCTGTACCTGGGGAGGGAAAAATAGCCATATTAGTCACAGGAATTTCTATGTGGGATGTTTTTTTATGACATTATCACACACATGAAACACAGACACTCACCAAGGAAGCCAAAGATGTCCCTGATGGCTGGGACAAAGATGACCAGCTTGTTGATGCCGGCCAGCAGGATCACTGTGATGATGGTGTGGCGGATCCAGCTGAAGTCCTTAGAGGCGTACAGGAGCTGGTTGACGGAGGTACGAACCTGCACAGAGAGACAGAGAGAGGTTATCCTTCACGACTCACTAATTTCTACTGACAAAAACTAAAGAGATGGATCTGAGCTCAACGTCTTTGACACTTACAGGGAAGAGCACCATGGGGACGGCGAGGGTGACGGCGGTCAGCACGGCCAGACGGACGATCAGCAGGAGAATGTTAGACCCGTAGACCTGGGAGTAGGTGTGCAGCAAATCAGTCTCCACGGAAACTGTGTGGAAAGACAGAAGAAGACATATGGTTTGATTCACGAACACAACAGGCGATACGTAAAAACAGTAGATGGGTAGAAGGCTTCTCATCCAGCTGACGGAAAAGTGATCGACAGCACTTCAAACAGTTTATTGTGCGATATGACGATATATATCGTCTGACGATAGAAAAACGTATATTGTTTCATTTTATGTTATATCGTTTATATCGTGGTGTCGCAAATCACACTCTTTACAGCGATATCTTTCATCATTTGAAGACGCTTTGTGTTCTTCCGCACAGTCGGATGTGAGTCAAAGGACGAAGGCAAGACGACATAAACACACATGGAGGAGTCCAACGAGGAGCTCGTACCTAAGAGAGGGGCTACTTCTGTTGTATGGACGTGGTTTGGGTATGAAAAGTCTGACACGGACCAGAAAACTGTATTTTGCAAATTGTGCTGCAGACCGGTCCCTCGTCAAACTCAAGCACCACCAACCACTTTTAAGTCATGTCAGAGAGTACGGGGAGAGTCTACGGATGAAAGTACAGCAGAGCGCTGAAAAGAAACTCCAGACTGAGACATTACAAGAAGTCAGCAGGAGGATTAATGTAAAATGTAATGAGAAAGTGCTCATTTTATATAAAATATTTATTCATTGAATTTACAGAAAATTTGCTGTATCGTGATATGTATCGTTATCATGATATGAGATTTTGGTCATATCGCCCAGCCCTAACGTCTATTATGAAAACAAATGGCCATTATCAGAGAGAACACACGGCCATCATCGTTTTATTGTTACATACATTTAAAAAGTACAGTTGTACATTCATGTGCAATTGCCCTGACTCTAACTATGCACCAGGTTCGGCCCCGTCGTAATGGTTGAGGAAGTCTTTGCTCTCTATCAAACTCTTGTATAACTGGTTTGATGTTCATGGACCATTTCTGTACATTCGCTCTGATGTCCCTGCCATGACAAACAGGAACAGGAACGTGCTGGCACGCTGGTCGGCTGCATCAGGTGGGTTTTTTTCACCGTCTTGCATATCAGTGACCTTGCGAGGCAGCTGGATTTGTGAGATCACGCAAGGATCCATCTCGTCAGGCTTCAAGTTATGCGCTTGTGGCCGAACCACCGGTGGTTTGCTATGAGTGACGACAGCGAGAATAGACGGTGATAAACAGATGGACCATCCAATCACCTGCCAAATATTTGTTGAAAGTGCCTGCCCGCTTCCAAACAGTTTCCAAGGACGACTTCGCAGTTGGCTGATGTGTAACAAACCATCTGGTGCGTCAGGTCAATTTAACAGGCCTGTAGTATTCACTCTTAGGTATCTGTCTTGGAGCTTTATATGGCATCAAAAATGTGTCAAAACTCTTTATAAAATGTGCAAAGAAGAAGCATAAGGATCTCTGGTTCTCCAGAAAGCTACTTTGTAAAAAATCATTCTGAGGAAATAAGATAAATTCTGTCATTCAAAGTGAATCCCAGGTGGATTTGGGCATCAGGGCAACCCTGTTAAAGAGACTCACCGTTGAAAGTCAGATATCCGAAGAGGGCAGCCAGCAGATACATGATGAACACGGCCAGGAAAGACACGTTGGCAACACCTTGCATCTTTCTACGGGAACGGCTGATTGGACGGGAAGGGGATGTTTCATTTAGACACCAGGACGCAGAAATCTTTGTTTTTTGTAACTGTGAGAAAAACTCTTGAGTTTATTAAAAATGTGAAAGAGCTGATAAGAAAGCAGCTGCAGTTTGTAGTTTTGGGTGATGAAATGAAAGCACTCACTCTTTGAGCTCCTTGTACATGGGCAGGATGGTCGGGTGGCACATGAAGGAGAAAATCAGGGGGACGACAGCATAGACAGTCTGGGAGAGAAAAAAAAAACAGATCAAACTATAAGTTTTACACCCAAACATCACAGAAGAGTCACTAGTTTTACTGCAAAATTGAAATTTGCATCTGGATGAGGGTTACCTGAGAGTTGAAGACAAAGTATTCGGGCGTGCAGGCGTTCTCGCGGTGGTCTACGGCAGTGGTGTTGAGGTGGGTCAAGGTGGTGTACAAAGAGTTCAGAGCACCGCACGGGATCTGGAATGACTTGATGATCACCTGGTGGACCAGAGGACATTTTAAAGATTTTTTTGGATTACGATATGATTTTGTGACGTCACATTAAAAACTGGATGGACTGAGGGGTTTTTAAGGGTCTAAACTGACATTTTAAGGTATTTTAAAGCTGACATCCAGTAGATCTTTAAACTTGTTCTTGGTGGAAAAGACTTTTTCACCATTTAGATCGTCATTGGAAACAAAAACCCCATTGAAGTCAGGCTACTGTGAGAAAAAACACTTTCCCAGTGATAAAAGACACCACTATGGCACTAGCTTATTGTATTTCCCAGTAAATTACTCCTGCTCCTCTGTGGGAAGCCACAGATTTCATGGAAACACTTAAATGTGTTCTTGGATTAAGACAGGAAATGAGGTGGGTTTTACTCGCCACAGTCCATGCAGAGCAGCGACAGACCACTGGTGTAACCGAGGTCACCTGACGGGAGGGAAGCAAAACACAAACATGAGCTTGTGTTTTTATCACCAAGCTGTGAACATTTAAAGACTCAACGTTTGAAGTCTGAACACATGCGAGTGCTGACTTTAAACCACACACTGATTACCCAAGTTCCTGAGCAGTGAGAGGGGCAGGATGATGGTAAACGTCACCAGCAGCACCAGTAAGTCTCCATTAAGGTACCATTCTCTGAAACACAGGAGGACCGGACGGAACCTCAGTGAAACCAAGTCATCAGTTCATTATTGAGCAGCGGTCTCCGTGTCATCTCCCTTAACTGAAGGTATCCGACTCTTTCATTTAATTTAACTTGGTGTTAAAGAGGCGCTCCACCAATTTTACACATCAAGTTCAGTTTACTTGTCAGCTCAATTGAAACTCTGCAGCTCAGCTGTTAACCAGAACCAAGAGGAGAGAACACGTTGGTCCAGCTAACAGTCCAACTTCCTGTAACATTTAGAACTGACTTTAACGTCCTCCTTACATACAAAGCCCCTAATGGACTATCAAGCTACATCGCTAACTGCCTTCAAGAACACTGCGATCATCTGCTGCTGGTTTATTGGAGATTCCAACAACAGCTGAAAGAAAATCGGAGATGTAACACAACCGATAGATATCAGGGAAGCAGCTCGCTGGATGTTTTTAAAAGAAAACTAAAAACTTATTTCTTCACTTTAGCCTTTTGTCTCAGTCTGCTTCACACTTTAACACTACTGCACTTCTTTAAAATGTTGTATTTTACTTTATTTTATACCCTCTATGTTTTAACTTTGTTTTTATTTTATTATTATTGTTATTATTATTCAGTATGTATTCTATTTTATGCGTCAGCAGGTTTTATCTTCTATTTTATATTATGAATTCTATGTATTTTAGTTTCACTTTATTTTATTTTATCTTATTATTTTATTATCAAGTGGGTTTTATTTTCCATCTTGTGTTACATGGGTGCAGAGGTCAGTGGTTGGTTGGTTTGGTGTGTTTTTAACCAGCTTCAGGTCGCTCCTGACGCAGATCAGACCCACAGTGAGGTTAAACCAGTGGGAAGACTGGTTAAACTGGTGGTGAGTCTGTGTCCACTGGGAAAGGGAGGTCCTGTTATGCTTATGGCTTTGGCGCTTGTTTATAGATGGTGAGTTTTCACTTATTAAATCTCAAATTACCACCACTGACGTACATTCTATGTATTCTACTTTCACTTTATTTTCTCTTATATTTATTAACATTATCAAAAGGCTTTTATTTTCCATCTTATGAACATTTACATGTTTTTATGTTCATTTTATGTCTTTTGTGTCTTCTTTGATGTAAGCTGCATTTTTATGTATGAAAGGTGCAATACAAATCAAGTTATTATGATTATGGTTATTATTATGATGATTATTATTATTGTCATAGACAGTATTATTCAGCCCATAAAAACAGTTATTCTGTGGCTCTGGAGAGGGTTTTCTGAAGTCTGAAAAAACTAACTAGTTCAGATCCTGGAGGCTATTTTGGTTATTTTTCTATGCATCCTCATCTAATTTTATTAATTATTATTTTAATTTTTTTAAACCTTGCATAGAAACAGAGAGGTAGAAAGATTTTATTTCACACATTTTATTTATTGTTAGCAGTTTAAAGCAGTGATCTTTCTCCGAGCCAAAGACAAAGCTTGAGTAAGCAGCATCCACAGTGAACTAACTGGCTCTAAAACAGACAATTCTGTGCAGTAAACATCACATTAAATCCACTTTTCTGTCTCTTCTACATCCTATGATCAGCTGCAGCAGCGCTGAGAGGAGCCCAACCAGTGAGCTCGCCATCAGCTGCCGTCCTCTGAAAGGGTTCCCTGAAGAGCCGCTCCCCCTCCATCCCTGCTCTCCTCCAACACGACGAAGACGCTGCTTCACCTTCTCAGACACTCAGCACTTGAAAAACAACCAGCTCTCTCTTACTGCTCTCCTCGGCTCTCCGACACACCAGTCCTTTCACCAAAACCTGGACTGTTACTACTATATTACAGATGGTCTACAGGAAGATCTGAATCACTAACAAAATCTAATCCGTTGTTCTTTGGTCGGAGGTCAGTTCTGCTGATCTTCCCACCTGAAGTTTGATCAGTGTCGGAAGAGTTCAGCAGAACTTCCAGCGCAATGTCATAATCCTTTTTACTTTTATCATAATATATATTAGTCTTGATTAGTTTTAGCAAACCAAAGAAACACCTTGTATTGATCACCATGAAGCTCTGAATGACATCTTTTAGTGCTACAGAGCGATGTTTTTACGAGTGGGTCTGTGGTGTATTTTCATGGAGAATCATGGTGTGCTAACAGACAATATTAAGTTATGCAGGGTGATTCATAAAAACATTAAAAGAAATAAGTGATAGTGTGTTAAATTCTTATTGATGATGTATCTGTAATCTCACAAATCACATTTAATCATGATATGGGTACAGAAGTGCAGTAAAAGAATCATAAGTCAGACACTGGATAACTTTGAGTATGTTTCTTTGCTTGGGTTTGCATTAAAGTCTTCACCTTTTTTAAAAATACACTCTGGAGGAGATCAAGAAATAAGGGTGTAAAATTGCAAGAATGACTCATAAAAAAATAAGGCCAGGGGATAACTTGGCAATAATGGTGTAAAATGATCCCCAACAGTTATATATATGTATAAAAAGGGACATAACTAGATAAAACTGAATATGCTAATGAATATCCAGTTCTTGAAGAGTTTGACCAACAACGAGTGACGAAGATAAATTATAATGGTGTAATTGGCTAAAGATGAAGAGGATGGATAATAGGTGTGACATATGCAGACCCAAGGGTATAAAAACCTACACCTCGAGACCAGAACCCTCAGAGCGACCCGGTACATCATGTATTCACTGTTTGCTCTCCTTTTTTGCCGGCATTAAAGAACACTGTGCTGCTCGGACCTCTGACTTCTGATTTTTTATCATCTAAGAGTAGTTTTTCATCTAAAGTGTTTCTCCAACTGCAATCCATCAATTAGACACGACAGGTCCACGTTTTGTTGGTATTGTCCGAGAGAACGAGGAGGCATTTATTAAAACCCACAATGCCTTTTGTTCCTTAACACTGAATGCAAACATAACTGTGTTTGTTTGCAAGAAAAACAGGTTACCTTTAAAAACAGTCAAATCAATCAGCCATATCATATATAGGGTCAGAAGCTAAAACATGTCTCATTGCTGGCTCCCATGAAGGCTTGAATGACGACGGGCAGCTCGTACTTGACCATGTATAGGTAGCTTGAGATGGCTGAAAAGACAAAAACAATTGCAGTTAGTTTAATTTAACCTTTTAAAAAAGCCACAAAAACAGTGATGTGTGATATCTGGTGAGGGGCTGAGTTGTAGATGCAGAGTGAGGGTCTCTGGCACAACTTGCCCGGAGAAGGGAAAGAAGTCTCGAGAGACGAGAACTCCAGCAACAGTTGTATTAAGAACAACTTTATTAGTTGACCGACGCGTTTCGGCTTGTGGCCGTCATCAGGGTCATCATAAAACACATTACAAACACCATTTAAATAAAGTAAGTTGGGTATGAAAAAAGGTTTAAAAAAAAGTTTAAAAAGTCATAAAAGACAACCAATCATATACATCCAGACACATATCAGCCAATGGGGCGTCTACATAGATGGACTGGATATATGGTCATGTGACTTCAGGCCAATCGTTGTCCAAAAAGGGACATGGGTGACGCCATATTTGGTCCATTAACTAGAAAGGTGCAACTAGGGAGTGGTACTTAGGTTTTTTGTTGGGAAAATAACCCAATCAATAAATTATGTAGGCCAGAGTAGATAAATACTTACACAAATAGGGCGATGCCAGTGTTTGCCATGACGTAGGACAGACCCAGGATTCCACTGCCCATGATGGCGTTGCCCAAGTTGAAGACAGACATGCCAAAGGAAGCGCTGCCCTGGTGCTGAGGCAAAGATATTCACGGTTAGGGAATTAAAAAAACTGTTACAACTGTTAATATAAATGTGTTGGAGGACAAGACAAGCTCTTACATATTCAGTCTCACACTTCTTCTTGCCCAGGTTGTGTTCAGAGAGGAAGTGTTGACGCTTGGCATCTATATCAGAGTATTGGCTTTAAAAGAAAATAAAAGATTGAGAGAAATTTATTTGAGTTTGTGGATGTGAAATTTTTCCTTCAGAAAATGGTTAATTTTTAAAATATTTTTGTGTGTTCAGTCATATTTTGAAGCCAGCCTCACCCGTTCAGTGGAACCTGCTTGGGGTTAGGGTCGGGGTATTCATTGCTGTTGGTGCTGCTGTCGTCCTTATGAGAGATGTTCAAACGTTTCATCTCGGTTTCGGCAGTGTGTGGTACTCTTTTGAGCCAATGGGTGTAAATTACCTGGGTTCTATGCTCACACGTATCTGTAAAGAGACAGGCACATCAGTGATTTACACAAATCACAGCATCAGTGGTACTACCATCCAGAAACTGGCCAAGGGCGGACTGGAAGCGAGGGAAATCATGTCTGTTAGTGGACACAAGCCAGAGAGTTCCCTCCACAGCTGCTGGGCACCTTCTCTGGATAACAGAAAACGGTGGAGCAATATGCTGTGTGCCAAGCGTGGAAACATCAGGACACGGCGCTTCAAACAGCGCTACAGCATCACCTGCTAAACGGCAAAGAACCAGCATGGACTTTATGGACAGCTGTTTCAACAACTGTTCTGTTAATGGCAGTATGCATTTCAGTCTCTATAAATAGTCCCATCAGCACCTGTTATACCCCTGAAAGTTATTATTATTTGTGTTTGTGTTCGTTTGTGTGTGTATTAGATTTCCAACACAGTTTAATTAAGAAATGTATAAAATGAGCTAAAATGTATATAGAAAAACATTTTTTTGTTCTTTATGTCAAAGGTACTTAATAACCTGAAAAGCCATCAGCTGTGCTGATGAGTCAGTGACACGGCGCTGCCAGCTTAAGAATGTATATGATAACACACACACTGCATCCATTACACACTGTTAACACACACACTGCATCCATTACACACTGTTAACACAGACACACTGCATCCATTACACACTGATAACACACACACTGCATCCATTACACACTGATAACACACACACTGCATCCATTACACACTGTTAACACACACACTGCATCCATTACACACTGATAACACACACACTGCATCCATTACACACTGATAACACACACACTGCATCCATTACACACTGATAACACACACACTGCATCCATTACACACTGATAACACACACACACACTGCATCCATTACACACTGATAACACACACACTGCATCCATTACACACTGATAACACACACACTGCATCCATTACACACTGATAACACACACACTGCATCCATTACACACTGATAACACACACACACTGCATCCATTACACACTGATAACACACACACTGCATCCATTACACACTGATAACACACACACACTGCATCCATTACACACTGATAACACACACACACTGCATCCATTACACACTGATAACACACACACACTGCATCCATTACACACTGTTAACACACACACTGCATCCATTACACACTGATAACACACACTGCGTCCATTACACACTGATAACACACACACTGCATCCATTACACACTGATAACACACACACTGCGTCCATTACACACTGATAACACACACACTGCATCCATTACACACTGTTAACACACACTGCATCCATTACACACTGATAACACACACTGCGTCCATTACACACTGATAACACACACACTGTATCCATTACACACTGTTAACACACACTGCATCCATTACACACTGATAACACACACACTGCATCCATTACACACTGATAACACACACTGCATCCATTACACACTGATAACACACACACTGTATCCATTACACACTGTTAACACACACTGCATCCATTACACACTGATAACACACACACACTGCATCCATTACACACTGATAACACACACTGCATCCATTACACACTGATAACACACACACTGTATCCATTACACACTGTTAACACACACTGCATCCATTACACACTGATAACACACACACTGCATCCATTACACACTGATAACACACACACACTGCATCCATTACACACTGATAACACACACACTGCATCCATTACACACTGATAACACACACACTGCATCCATTACACACTGATAACACACACATACTGCATCCATTACACACTGATAACACACACACTGCATCCATTACACACTGATAACACACACATACTGCATCCATTACACACTGATAACACACACATACTGCATCCATTACACACTGATAACACACACACTGCATCCATTACACACTGATAACACACACACACTGCATCCATTACACACTGATAACACACACACACTGCATCCATTACACACTGATAACACACACACACTGCATCCATTACACACTGTTAACACACACACTGCATCCATTACACACTGTTAACACACACACTGCATCCATTACACACTGTTAACACACACACTGCATCCATTACACACTGATAACACACACTGCATCCATTACACACTGATAACACACACACACACTGCATCCATTACACACTGATAACACACACACACTGCATCCATTACACACTGTTAACACACACACTGCATCCATTACACACTGATAACACACACTGCGTCCATTACACACTGATAACACACACACTGCATCCATTACACACTGATAACACACACACTGCGTCCATTACACACTGATAACACACACACTGCATCCATTACACACTGTTAACACACACTGCATCCATTACACACTGATAACACACACTGCGTCCATTACACACTGATAACACACACACTGTATCCATTACACACTGTTAACACACACTGCATCCATTACACACTGATAACACACACACTGCATCCATTACACACTGATAACACACACACACTGCATCCATTACACACTGATAACACACACACTGCATCCATTACACACTGATAACACACACACACTGCATCCATTACACACTGATAACACACACACTGTATCCATTACACACTGTTAACACACACTGCATCCATTACACACTGATAACACACACACTGCATCCATTACACACTGATAACACACACTGCATCCATTACACACTGATAACACACACACTGTATCCATTACACACTGTTAACACACACTGCATCCATTACACACTGATAACACACACACTGCATCCATTACACACTGATAACACACACACACTGCATCCATTACACACTGATAACACACACACTGCATCCATTACACACTGATAACACACACACTGCATCCATTACACACTGATAACACACACATACTGCATCCATTACACACTGATAACACACACACTGCATCCATTACACACTGATAACACACACACACTGCATCCATTACACACTGATAACACACACACACTGCATCCATTACACACTGATAACACACACACACTGCATCCATTACACACTGTTAACACACACACTGCATCCATTACACACTGTTAACACACACACTGCATCCATTACACACTGTTAACACACACACTGCATCCATTACACACTGATAACACACACTGCATCCATTACACACTGATAACACACACACACACTGCATCCATTACACACTGATAACACACACACACTGCATCCATTACACACTGTTAACACACACACTGCATCCATTACACACTGATAACACACACTGCGTCCATTACACACTGATAACACACACACTGCATCCATTACACACTGATAACACACACACTGCGTCCATTACACACTGATAACACACACACTGCATCCATTACACACTGTTAACACACACTGCATCCATTACACACTGATAACACACACTGCGTCCATTACACACTGATAACACACACACTGTATCCATTACACACTGTTAACACACACTGCATCCATTACACACTGATAACACACACACTGCATCCATTACACACTGATAACACACACACACTGCATCCATTACACACTGATAACACACACACTGCATCCATTACACACTGATAACACACACACACTGCATCCATTACACACTGATAACACACACACTGTATCCATTACACACTGTTAACACACACTGCATCCATTACACACTGATAACACACACACTGCATCCATTACACACTGATAACACACACACACTGCATCCATTACACACTGATAACACACACACTGCATCCATTACACACTGATAACACACACACTGCATCCATTACACACTGATAACACACACACACTGCATCCATTACACACTGTTAACACACACTGCATCCATTACACACTGATAACACACACTGCATCCATTACACACTGATAACACACACACTGTGTCCATTACACACTGATAACACACACACTGCATCCATTACACACTGTTAACACACACTGCATCCATTACACACTGATAACACACACTGCGTCCATTACACACTGATAACACACACACTGTATCCATTACACACTGTTAACACACACTGCATCCATTACACACTGATAACACACACACTGCATCCATTACACACTGATAACACACACTGCATCCATTACACACTGATAACACACACACTGTATCCATTACACACTGTTAACACACACTGCATCCATTACACACTGATAACACACACACACTGCATCCATTACACACTGATAACACACACTGCATCCATTACACACTGATAACACACACACTGTATCCATTACACACTGTTAACACACACTGCATCCATTACACACTGATAACACACACACTGCATCCATTACACACTGATAACACACACACACTGCATCCATTACACACTGATAACACACACACTGCATCCATTACACACTGATAACACACACACTGCATCCATTACACACTGATAACACACACATACTGCATCCATTACACACTGATAACACACACACTGCATCCATTACACACTGATAACACACACACACTGCATCCATTACACACTGTTAACACACACTGTATCCATTACACACTGATAACACACACTGCATCCATTACACACTGATAACACACACACACTGCATCCATTACACACTGTTAACACACACTGCATCCATTACACACTGATAACACACACTGCATCCATTACACACTGATAACACACACACACTGTATCCATTACACACTGTTAACACACACTGCATCCATTACACACTGATAACACACACACTGCATCCATTACACACTGATAACACACACACACTGCATCCATTACACACTGATAACACACACACTGCATCCATTACACACTGTTACACCTCATTACACCTCTCTCCTCCTCCTCCTCTCCATCTGTATGCATTCATGTACCATTAATGTATGTTACTAACTTGACTTCTTCCCTGCAGTTTATTGTATTCTTGTCTCTCTTGTCTTGCAGGTGTCTGTGGATACATGTTTGCTGCCGCTGTGGTCCTGCCTGACGTCCATCACTACCACTATTATTATTAGAGATAACTTCTGTTGTGATTTGCTGCTATATAAATAATACTGACGTGACTCTCTCTGTGTCTGTGGTTTTGTCTGCTTTGTGTTTTCTGAGGAGAAACTTGTTTCTTTCTCACTTCTCGTTTTCGTTCGGTGGCCTCGCCCCCTGACACCTGTGATTTGAATCCACCAATCAGAGACGTTTTTACAGGATCACAGAATCTCTTTTTTTACATTCATGGACACTCGTCATCAAAAACAGTCAGTCATCATCGTCCTGATCCTGGATCATTTCATCAGGTCAAACCTCTGAGTGTTTAGACCACACGATGACATCACAAGGAGCTGTTTGTACATGATGACATCACAGGGAGCTGTTTGTACACAATGACATCACAAGGAGCTGTTTGTACATGGTGACGTCATCACTGCTGTTAATAGCGTCTTTATGTTTTCACTCTTCACAGAATGAATCATTTATTCATTAAGCATCAGATAATGATGTAAAAACCTGATGTTTTTATTACAACTGCATCCATGTTATAGTCACACTCGAGTCCCTGCGCTATAAAAAATGATTCATGAGGTCAGTGAGTGAAGCTTAAAATCAAAACCTTTCTCAGCATAAAAAAGGAGGTTGTTACATGAGCAGTTGATAACTTTCTTTTAAAAAGTCGGTCAAAATTAAAATAAAGAAAACTGTCTTAACGTAGTGAGACATCGATTTTGAATAATTTTTTTGTCTTCGTTAGTGCAACTTGTGTTTCTAGTGCGCATCTTTTAAAAACAGAGAACAAGACTGAATTGACTTGTTTTGCTGCCACATGAGAAAGGACAGAGAGAAACGGGAGTTTGCATGGAATATCATATGATTGACTATTTTTGCTTTGACAGCGACCACCTGTGCAAGAAATCATTTTTACAAAAACACTAAAACTGAAATTACAGCTTGTCCTACGTTAATTCAGCGATTGTAAAGTTGGTAGACGTTTAGCTAGCTACAGTGGCAGCTGAATGAGGTTAATTGGCACTGAGCTTGTGTAGCGTTCGTTGTAACACCGCAAAGATAAAAGAATAAGTGTTTTGCTTCGTCTTAAATTAAAGTTGGCACTGGGCTGATGAAGATTTGGTCAGAAACAGCTGCTGCATAGGTGGGCCATTCATTCATTCATTCATTCATTCATGACTAAATCTGTAACAAGTGCAACCTGCAACAAGTCTCAGTCAAGTAATGAGCCAGTTATTTTAATCACACTAATTAACATTAGCACATAAAAATATACTAATATTCTCATTGTGTTTGCACCATTTTTATCTGCTGATACTTAAAGGTTTTATATGTAGAATTGTGAAGCAATTTACATGTATTAATGTTTTAGGTAGTAATATAACAAACAATGAGACCTTCCTGGACTGTCTCGGTTGTCTGTAGCAGCCTGTGGACTGATTTCTACGTGAAACTCCGACAGAAGTGACGTTTGGAGCGCTCCCGGGATCCTCGCCTCTCCACCGCTAACGTCAACAAACAACCAGCATAACGACACAACAACACAACAAAAAACGGTGCTATCCGACCGAAACACCCTGCAGATATTAGCTCTGCGGCTAATGAGACAGCTAGCTGCCTCCATCAACCATCAACTACACACTTCACCACAAAACACCCCGCAATGACAAGTCGTCCACTCCCGAACACACACGCAGCTGAAACAACGTTATTTCCTCAACAGAGGAGCAGAAAACAAGCTCCAGAGCGACAGTTTACCCCTTTAGTTTCTCCTGTTGGTGTCTAAAGGTCGTAATCATCACACGTTTCACTACAAAACTGCAGCGTGTTGCTGCCCGGCCGCAGGTGTGATTCAGGTGGTTGATTAACGCATATTTGTGCGAGTTGGGCGGTGCTGATTGGCTCTCACCGGTCAGTGGCCAAAGTGCAGCAGGGGTGGGGGGACTGACTGGGAGTGAGAGATGCGTTGCTGAAACACGCTGCAAAACACAACTGTAGAGATGTTTTATGTGATTATGAGAAGTGTAAGTGAGCAGCAGGATGTCGACTGCAGCTCATTTAACGGCCACCAGCGTCACTAACGAGAAGGAATTTCTGATTCTTACATATAGAACCTTTAATGTTTCACTTTGCACAGTTGAAACCATTTTTTCCATCATTTTTATGGCATTACAAGCTTTATGAGAAATGTTTGATAGGAAGTCAGAAGCTTCTGGTCAGTAATCAAACAGTACAATCTAAATATGGTTTAAAATGTGATGTAATTATTAAAAACCAATCCTAATGGAGGAGAAGTTAAACGTTTTGTTTTTTCTTATTGAACCATCTGTTGGCCGGCCGTCACGCTGTCATGGGGGGTTGTTGTCTCGTGTGTGTCAGTCATATTTGTTTATATAAATAAAAATTGATTGATTGATTGATTGAGTCATGTTACCTCAGTAAGCAAGCTTGCTCGCTAGCTAACGAGCTAACGGACAACAGACAGGAAGTTTTCCATGAGGAGTCGAGCTGCATGAACAGAGAGAGTGGAGGAGGAGTGAAAGAGGAGGAAGTGAGGAAAAGTGTGAAGGAGAGCGAAGCTGCCAGCAGCAGATTTAATAGACTCAGATGTTAATTTCTTTTTTGTTTTATATTTTCTTCTGGCAGTTGAGAGAGTGAGTTATAATCTGAGTAAATGTTCTTCTGTTGGCCTGATATTTACTTTGCACCGTTGGGGATCCTTGATTTACATTTAGAGCAGTCTAGATTATTATGGGATGGATTCAGATGTAGCAGATTTGCCAGCTAAACATTCATTCTGTGAACTCGAGCATCGTTTAACAAAAACAGGTTTCAAGACTAGTGATGCTGTTTACATGCTATGTTATGTGACTTAAATAATAAGCAATAGTTGTATCAGACTTTTAGGTATTTTGAAATATAGTACATATAGCTGCTGTAAATGGGAAAGAAAGCCCCCCGGACCCCCCTGTGTGAGTCAGACACTCTGTACTTTGTGTTACTCTGGTTTTTAAATATGATTTAAAACACTGACATTGATTCTGACCTGCTGGTGCCAGGACGGTGGGAACATTACCGATGAAGTGATGAAGATAACCAGACGTGCTGTAACATCTGACGCAGCCAGACCGAACAGAAGTCCTGTGTGTTGCTGATGTTCTGAAGGCAAATGTCTCTAAAAAAATAAACATGTGAAGAATCAGGCCGTCCTCAGATTCAACAGGAAATATTACACTGTTATATGTGTGTAAAGTTGTGCAACATACAGCAGCTGCACTGTTGACAGTTGACAGTTTATTAGGTACATTTAACTGAAACTAATGCAGTTTAACACAACAGCACTGCAGTGAATCCCTCCAGCAGGAACGTTACAATAGTCAGTGTTTTTGAGAGTTTTGCAGAAGCGTCACTTTAACTTTAGGATCATTTCGGAGGCTGCTGGGTGTGATTGAGGTGTTTTCAATATTTAATCCGTCACTGGAATAAATGAGGTGAACTAAACAGAAGCACGTCTGAGAGATTTAACTACTTATTAATCTGTAATAAAAACAGATTTTATAATCTGATCATGTTTTAAATGTCGTCCGTCCTCGGCTGCTGTGTTCGTTTGGACAGAAAGAGGAAGAGGAGAAGAATTAGAGAAGTCGGAGGAGGAATGACTGAAACAGGAAGTGATGTCAGAGCACAATCACAGATTCCTGGAAATCCCTGTCAGCTGAAGTGAAACCAAACGAACAAAAGAAGAAAGTTGTTGGCAGAAAACGTCCTCACAGACACATGAAACACACACAGCTTCACTTCCTGTAAACTTCATCTTTATTACAAAATAATCTGCTCATAATTACACAACTCTTTCTTTTTTACAGAAGCTGAAACAAGAACTCAAAAACAACGATGAACATAATATAGTGCAAATTCATCTCTTTAAAAAACACGACTCTGAGGCTCCTGAATGCACCACGAGCTCCAACACAAACCCCTAAATCAGTTTTTCAGTTTATCAAATCAAACCTCCAAATCTCAGCTGAAACTCGCTTCTTAACTTAACTTCTCTGTTTTGGTTTCTAGGTTTTCTCGTCTTTTTTGACTATTTTGAAAACGCTTCCTGTCGATGTGTTCAGGGACACTCTGACGCTCCAGACTCAAATAACAAACCAAGTCCTGAAAGTCCAATCAGTTATCTCTGAGACGAACAAAAGCTGATCAGGCAGCAGAGTTAAAACAGGTCTGATCAGGTCTGTTCTGGTCTGTTCTGGTCTGTTCAGGTCTGTTCAGGTCTGTTCTGGTCTGTTCAGGTCTGTTCTGGTCTGTTCTGGTCTGGTCTGTTCAGGTCTGATCAGGTCTGATCAGGTCTGATCAGGTCTGTTCTGGTCTGTTCTGGTCTGTTCTGGTCTGTTCAGGTCTGTTCTGGTCTGTTCTGGTCTGTTCTGGTCTGTTCTGGTCTGTTCAGGTCTGTTCAGGTCTGTTCAGGTCTGTTCAGGTCTGTTCTGGTCTGTTCTGGTCTGTTCAGGTCTGTTCAGGTCTGTTCAGGTCTGTTCTGGTCTGGTCTGTTCAGGTCTGTTCAGGTCTGTTCTGGTCTGTTCTGGTCTGTTCAGGTCTGTTCAGGTCTGTTCAGGTCTGTTCTGGTCTGTTCTGGTCTGGTCTGTTCAGGTCTGATCAGGTCTGATCAGGTCTGTTCTGGTCTGTTCTGGTCTGTTCAGGTCTGTTCTGGTCTGTTCTGGTCTGTTCTGGTCTGTTCAGGTCTGTTCAGGTCTGTTCAGGTCTGTTCAGGTCTGTTCTGGTCTGGTCTGGTCTGGTCTGTTCAGGTCTGTTCAGGTCTGTTCTGGTCTGTTCTGGTCTGTTCAGGTCTGTTCAGGTCTGTTCAGGTCTGTTCAGGTCTGATCTGGTCTGTTCAGGTCTGATCTGATCCGGTCTTGTTGGTGCTGGTGATTCCTGAGAAGTGATTGGCTGGAGCTCCTGACCCGTCACACAGCAGCAGAGATTTCTGCAGAGAGAAAGAAAAAATCTGATCAACAGTTAATTGATCAAACTGATAAAAGTAAAAGTGTAAATATGTGTTAATATATATATATATATATGTCTGTCTGTGAGCTTCAGCTTCACTGTATAATATAATATATGATGATATAAGTAATTATGTCCAATATATAATACAACATGTTCATTGATTAACTGTTGGCTGTGGGTCACACAGAGTGCTTCGTTCATTTAAAGGTCAGATTTTGGACTTTGTTTAGTTACAAAAACAAAACTAACTCACCTCTGCTCTCCTCTTTTTTCCTCTTTCTTTGATTCTTTTCAGCCCCTCCTCCTCTTCCTCCTCTTCCTCCTCCTCCTCCTCCTCCTCCGTCTCTTCCTCCTCCACCTCCTCGTTGGCTGGACGGGTAACAGTCTTCTCTGGGATTGGCTGCACGGTGGCGAGGAGGGCTGGGACAGTGAAGCAGGACAGGAAGCGGGCCTTCAGCAGCTGGTAGGCGGGGTTTTCTGCAAAACGCTCCGTCACCAGCTGACGTACCGTCACCACAAGCTCCGCCTCCTCCTCTGGTGGGGGGTCGGCGCTGACAGCGGGAGCTGCAGGGAGACGGAACGTGTGTTTCAGGTGTGTTTCAGGTGTGTCACAGGTGTGTCACAGGTGTGTGTCAAGTGTGTGTCAAGTGTGTTTCAGGTGTGTTTCAGGTGTGTTTCAGGTGTGTGTCAGGTGTGTGTCAGGTGTGTGTGAGGTGTGTGTGAGGTGTGTTTCAGGTGTGTCTCAGGTGTGTCTCAGGTGTGTGTCAAGTGTGTGTCAAGTGTGTGTCAAGTGTGTTTCAGGTGTATCTAAGGTGTTTCACGTGTGTGTCAGGTGTGTTTCAAGTGTGTTTCAGGTGTGTGTCAGGTGTGTGTCAGGTGTGTCTCAGGTGTGTCTCAGGTGTGTCTCAGGTGTATCTCAGGTGTATCTCAGGTGTATCTCAGGTGTGTGTGAGGTGTGTGTACCTGGCTTGTCCCCGGCTGGTCTCGGGTCAGAGGTGGAGTCTGGCAGGTCTGGCGGTGGCGGGCTGCAGGTGTTCCTGGCGTCAGATTCGGTGGGGGGGTGTCGGGGTTCGCCGTAGCGACTCAGCAGCTGCAGGGATGACTTGGTCAGGGACTTCTTGGCCCGCAGCAGCGCACTGAGCGTGCTCAGACTGCTGACGAAAGGAGGCAGGTAGGGCAGAGACACGCCCAGTCCAGGTACCACCACCCCTCCCCTACCGCTCAGCCAATCACGCACCTCCGATCGTGGCTCCAGGAACATGAGGGAGGGGTCGAACTGCAGCGCCTCCCGCCTGAGGGGAGGAGGTGCTGCTGGGTCTGCTCTGACAGTGCCTTTGTAGGGCAGGAAGAGTTTGGGGGGAGGCAGAGGGGGGCAGGAGGGCACGGAGCAGGAGGCGGGGTTTGGTCCTCGGGGGATGGGTTCAAGGAACAAGGCAGGGGGGAGGGGCTTGGAGGGAAACTTGGGCAGGGCAGGAAGAAGATGTGGTGGATTCAGATGAGGGAGGTTTACGGAGACGGACATGGAGGCGGGAGGAGGAGCACCGGCTGGGAGGCGCAGAGGAGGCGCAGCCGGCTGGAGGGTTAAAACATTCCTAGGTGGAGCTGGACGGGGGGTGTTCGGCACCAACGCTACTTGGACCAGTCCACCTGGAGTCATGACCCACATCGACTGACTAGGAAGTAAACACATCCCGGGGAGCTGGGTCACCGACTGCTGCTGGAGGGCGCCGTCCTCCTTACAGGGAGACGCACGGCAGTGCTTCTTATGACGAGGAGAAGAGGAAGCTCTCTTCTTCGCTTCAGCCTGGAAACAAAAAACAAAGTCAGACGGAGAGGAGGAGGAGAGGAGAGATGAGGAAGAGAGGGACTGAAAGATGAGAAGGACACAGACCAACAGGAGGAGGAAACAGACCAATAAAAAGAGGAGATGGACAGATGAGGAGGAGATAGACCAATAGGAGGAGATGTTACCTTGGCTTCGGTAGCTTCCTGCAGAGCTTTGGCTTTCTGACTCAGTTTCCGAACTCTCTTTCTGTTCTGGACCACACCTATAGAAGCTGCGTCCACGCTGTCACCCGTCCCGCAGTGCTGCTCCTCCCCCCTCCCTCGTTTCCTCCCTCTGGGCGGAGCTTTGAGAGGCTGGTCGGGAGCGGAGTCAATAGGAGGAGGTGTTACCTTGGCTTCAGTAGCTTCATGCAGAGCTTTGACTTTCTGACTCGGTTTCTGAACTCTCCTTCCCTTCTGGATCACACCTACGGCAGCTCTGTCCGTGCTGTCTACTGTCCTGCTCTGCTGCTCCTCCCTCCTCCCTCGTTTCTTCCCTTGTTTCCTCCTCCTGGGTGGAGCTTTGAGAGGCTGATTGGGGGCGGAGTCAGGCAGACAAGGGGTGGGGCTTGGTTGGAATGGGGTAGAGTAAGGGTTAATGAAGGTATAGTCATGGTCACAAGGGAAAGGAGCAGGTAGGCTTGATGTGGAGGATGCAGTGTGCTGATTGGTTGGCATGGAGGTGGGTGGGGCTAAACTGAGGTTTTGAGTCGAGGACACCTGAGGACAGGTAGCTGAGTCCACAGAGACAGGCGAGACATTTGGTGTAAGAAGAGGAGGAGCTGTAGATTCTGAAGGAGGTATGGGTGAAGTAGCTTTAGTTTTGGTGGGAGGAAGGGAGGTGACCCCCGCAGGGGGAGCTGGAGGGGGCATGGTCAGGGAGGAGGGAACAGCAAGCTGATTGGCTGCTGTAGAACCAATAGAAACAGGCTGATTGGAGGAAGGGAGCAGGGCTGTTTTGAGGGTTTGAGTAGAAGGTCCAGTCTGTTGGTGGAAAGAGGCAGATGTGGCATTCAGGGGCATCAGGAACAAAGAGACAGGAGAGGCAGCAGGTGATGCAGAGGAGACGACCCCCCCAGGAGGTCTGTGAGGAGCTGGAAGGGGCATGGTCAGGGAGGAGGGAACAGCAAGCTGATTGGCCGTTGTAGAGCCAATAGAAACAGGCTGGTTCGAGGGAGGGAGCAGGGCTGTTTTGAGGGTTTGAGTGGAAGGTCCGGCCTGTTGGCAGAAAGAGACAGATGTGGCCTTCAGGGGCATCGGGACCACAGAAACGGGAGGGTCAGCAGGTGACGGAGAGGAGACGACCCCCCCAGGAGGAGGTCTGTTTGGAGCTGGAGGGGGCGTGGTAAGAGAGGAGGCGGGGACAAGCTGGGTGGCGGCAGCACAAGGTCGCTGAGGTTGAAGGACAGGACGAGGCAGGAGGACGGCGCGAGGAAATGACAAAGGAGACATCTGCGGACGCATGTTAGGAGGCGTCTGAATTAGAAAGCCGGGACGATTCTGTGGAGGCGTACATGGGGAGCGAGGAGGAAGTGGAGATGGCTGCAGCAGTACAAGCTGCTGCTGCGGTCGGACCTTCTGATGCTGCAGCGCCTGCAGCTGCTCCAAGATCAGTTTGTGCTGATGGTCCAAGTCCTGCAGCTCCTTTCTCATGGTCCTCCTCTGCTGCAGCATTCCTGCAACTTTCTTTGGGTTCTTCATCTGGATGGAGGACAGGTTCGGGGACGGAGTCAGCATCACCACCTTGCTCTTCCTCTGCTCTATAATCTCCTTGCAGCCCATGGTGTCCACATTCATGGTCTGCAGGAGGAGCAGGAAGATGGGGGTGGAGGGCAGCCGGACCTTCTCCCCGCGCTCTCTCAGGGCATCGGCTGCTGTTAGTCTGGTTTTCGCCGGGATCAGCAGGTTACCGATCCATGGCGTCACAGCAGCCTGCAGCTCGTAGCCCAGACCCGTGTCCGTCACCCGGCCCAGGCGGTTCTGTTTACCTGTCTGTGACTTCCTGTGGGTGGAGCCAGTGCTCTGGTTTTTTAAGTTGTTCGCCTGGTTGCACAGGTGAGCTCGCAGCTGCTCAGGAGACACCATCATCATGGTGTTGCTGTCGTGACGCTCCTCCCATTGCAACACTCGAGGATTTGGACCAATGATCACGGAGCGTCCGAACCGGCCCAGGATGGTTGACCTGACGGATTCCCCGCAATGGGCGCTTCCAGGGGACTGAAGTGCCACTGGCCGAAAGCTCAGGAAGGTGAAACATTGAGCTTTTTCTGCTGGAATCCACTCCTGCATGGGGGGGAAGGTGTACTGCTCTTCCTCCTTCTCCACCTCTTCGATCCTCTCCACCTCCACTACTTCTTTTTTCATCTTCTTCTTCTTCTTCCTCTTCTCCTTCTCCTCGTCATCACTGTCCATGTACTCCACCGCCATCTCCTCCTCCTCCTCACTGCTCTCCTCCTTTATTTTCATCAGTCGCCTCTTGATGTTCCTCTCGGCATTCGTCGTCTTCTTCTTCGCCCCTTCTTGACTCTTTGATTGGCTTTTAGCTTTGTTTCTTTTCTATTGGTAAAGAGAGAGAGAGTCAGTCGCACAGTCACTTCTGATGTTTCCTGTTTTCATGTGGATGGAGTTGAACGAGGTTTAAGGCCTTTATTTTTGTATTACCACAGCTGGAGGACAGAACATCAGCAAGGATTTCACTGTATGCTGATGATGTCCTGATCTAACTTACTAACTCACTACGAGGAGTTTGGCCCCACCCTCCCACAGAGCAGAGGACAGGTGAGTGTACCTGAGCAGGTGGTGGTGGTGGTCTTGTCAGCTTCCTCCACTCTCTCAGACACTGAGCATCAAATCGGTTTGGAATCTCAGCGGCGATCTTCGCCCAGTGGCCTGAGACACAATTATCATCATTATATGAAAATGTGAGACATTTAGGATGTGTGTTACAAAACAACACATTATGTCATACATGCCATATATTTATACGCAGTATATATCACATACATCATACACCCACATACCCTTCCCCTTATGTCATACATATAATCACACTATACATCCTGTGTACCCCCAACCTTACCCCTTCCGTTCCTGCCCCCCTCCTCCTTTTTTCTGATGTAATTTCACTCATGAAAAGTGAAATTACATCAAAGCTGTACTGTATGTATGGAATACTTAAGTAAAAGTAAAATATTAGTTAAAAAATGAAACAAAACAACACATAATTATTGAACTGGTTATTGTGTGTTACAAATATAAATGATATGTAAAATGCTGATATTAACATGCTAACCCTCCTTAAAATGACACGGACAGAGACTTTAATCATAGATAATTATATGTACATCTTCCCTGTGCTTTACTAACTTCCCTTTGACTCATATTCAATTTTAGTATCTTTTATTGACGGTATATAAAATTATAGATTAAATTTTTTTTTTGCCCTTTTTTGACACTTTAAAGTGCAGAGAGACAGAAACAGGTAGAGAGAAGGGATATGATGGTCAACAAAGGTCTAAAGCAAGATTCAAACTGCAGATGTTGCAGTAATGTGGTATGCATCTTAACCAGTAGGCTCCCAGAGAGCTCCTAAATGCTGGTTTTTTAAGTGTGCAGACGAGGTGTTGCAGTATTTTTTCCAGCCTGCAGTCTTTCTCTCAGGCTGCAAATTACCACCAATTATAGGAGAGAGGAGTAACGTGTAACCTGAGAGGTGAAAACCAGGGCAAAGACAGCCCAACAAGTACTTGTTGCTACTGCTAAAGCTTATTGCTGTAATTTCCCAATAATAGGTGAAAGCAGCTCAGATAAACAAATCAACATTTTTACATTTTTATGAACGATTCTCTTCTTTCATCCTGATTTTTGTAGCTGTTCGGTCAGCGGACGTCAAACTAACATCAGCCTGAGCAGAGACAGTGTAGATATATAACGCTGGGAGAAGCTGCAGAGTATCTGCTGTTTGCTTCAGTGAGAGCAGGAATAAAAGGCAGTTTAAAGGTATGTTGGGTATGTTGGACAATAATGTCAGAGGACTGATCATTCAAAACATGATTTATTATGAACTAGTGCAGTGCCCGTTCAAAACGAGCCTGTTCAGAACAGGCCGACTGCTTGGCCTGCGGCCTTAAGTTTGGATTTGAGTGGCTATGTTTGCCTCAAAGGTTTGTGCTTTGTCTGTAGTGGCGCTTCACAATCGCCACGGACTCGGAGCATATGAGACAAACTGGTTTTCAACTGCCAGTGTAGTTTTCAACTACAGTCATTGTGTATCGGACTTGGAGCGCTTCCAAAATCTCTCAACTTCTGGCACAATTAATTGTGTATATCGATAACTGTGGAATGGATCTAAACACGATTGTACCCATAATCCTCAGTAACAATGCTCTCTGAAAGTGTGTGAGACCCACCGACTCCATGTTTCTCCACCAGCTGCAACAACAGCTCTCGCTCATCCTTGTCAAAGCCTCCTCTCTTTGTTCCCTCCTTCAAACAGTCGTGATACCTGCAAACATACAAAACACACATAATAGCGATCGCCCACTTCTGCTGCTACAGTTGTATACAAAAGTTTGGTCACCCCTTAAAAAAATAACATATTTTGGTGATTTTTTTAATTGAAAAAATGTAAACAGTCTCTCTGGGAAAAAACACAATATTTTCAGCAAACAATAATGGATAGATACATTTTATGTTATAAACTGAACAAAAATAAATAAATAAATAAAAACATCATTGTGGGATTTGCAAAAGTTTGGGCACCTACATAGTCAGTACTTAGTAACACCCCCTCGCATGCATCAGGCTTCTGTAGATGTTCTGTTGCATAGTTCTGATGTTGGATTTTATGACGAGGATGCAGCCTGCCCTGAGAATGTTTCCTTCTACTGACTCTTCCATGAAGGTCTTGTTAGTGCATTGCTGCACCACCACTCTTCAGTCTGTTAAATGTTCCTGCAGGTTTTTTGCAGTCAATTGGGGGGGTTTGTCTCTCCCAGAGTTTTCTTGGTCTTCTCATCTTGACCTCCACAGTTGCCCTAAACTTCCATCTCTTCATACATTTCACACTCTGGAAACTGCAGGCTGACAACACTTTGCTGTCTTCTAGTAGCCTCCCCTGCACTGTGGGCATCGGTAACTTTCATTTTCAGAGTCTTACACAGCTGCTTCGAGGGGCTCACGGTTGCTGAGTGTTCACACAAGCTTTGAACAGTCAGAGGATTTGTAAAGCTTTGAAACTGGAACCAGCTGACATTTCCTAATGACAACTGTTGACGTGCTTCAGGCCTAACGAGCTGATGAAGGTCTGAGACCTTGTAAAAAGAATCTGAGACTTCAGAACTTTTATGGTGCCCAAACTTGTGCACCTGCCACAATGATGTTTTTATTTTTAATTTTTATTTTTCAATTTATGTCATAAAAAGTAACTATGCATTCATGTTTGCCGAAAATATTGTGTTTTTTCCATATCCTTGAGAGGCTGTGTTTATATCTTTTCAGTTAAAAGAAATCACCAACATATGTTATCTGTCTCTGGGAGCCAAACCTTTGCACACAACTGTATGTCAGACTATTTCATTCATATTCTATAAACCTTATCGTCAGGCGGTCCAATCACAAACTGCCATGCGCTGTTTGAACCAGCCTCTTGAAAGATCATATTAGGTGGACTTACAAGTGTGTTGAGGTGAGCAGAGGAAGGAGGAGACAAGGCTCTACATTTTTTTGTGTTGTTAAGACACGATTGTGCGTCATGCCAGTGAGGAGCAAGTTGTCCTCAAGTTTGATTATTCCTCCAGGGATCACGCCGTCTCTCCCCTCGCAAACCTCCAACCCGGTGAGCCCCAACGGAGTATAGTATTAATCCTGACTGACTGACTGACTGACTGACTGATGGTATTATGGGCTGTGAGCGACCTGCTTGCTTGTAAATAGTCTGTAAATATCACTGAACTGCACTAACAGACGTTCTACCATCTAATCAGATCTCACCTGTCTCTGCAGGCGCTGTCAGTGCGTCCAGGAACCTCCAACCTGATCTTCCACCAGTTCTTCTCCCCATGACGAGAGACGGCCCGCAGCAATAGCTGAGAGAAAAAACCACACAGACAGAGCCTGTTAAAACAGGACGACTGGGTCAACTACTTCCTCTACCTCTGTAACTAGTCTTTCTAACTCTGCAACTAGTCCCTCTACCTCTATGACTAGTCCCTCTACCTCTGTAACTAGTCCCTCTACCTCTGTAACTAGGTGCTCTACTTCTGCAACTAGTCCCTCTACCTCTGTAACTAGTCCCTCTACCTCTGTAACTAGTCCCTCTACCTCTGTAACTAGGTGCTCTACTTCTGCAACTAGTCCCTCTACCTCTGCAACTAGTCCCTCTACCTCTGTAACTAGTCCCTCTACCTCTGTAACTAGTCCCTCTACCTCTGTAACTAGTCCCTCTACCTCTGTAACTAGGTGCTCTACTTCTGCAACTAGTCCCTCTACCTCTATGACTAGTCCCTCTACCTCTGTGACTAGTCCCTCTATCTCTGTGACTAGTCCCTCTATCTCTGTGACTAGTCCCTCTACCTCTGTGACTAGTCCCTCTATCTCTGTAACTAGTCCCTCTACCTCTGTAACTAGTCCCTCTACCTCTGCAACTAGTCCCTCTACCTCTGTAACTAGTCCCTCTACCTCTGCAACTAGTCCCTCTACCTCTGTAACTAGTCCCTCTACTTCTGTGACTAGTCCCTCTACCTCTGTAACTAGTCCCTCTACCTCTATGACTAGTCCCTCTACCTCTGTAACTAGTCCCTCTACCTCTGCAACTAGTCCCTCTACCTCTGTAACTAGTCCCTCTACCTCTGCAACTAGTCCCTCTACCTCTGTAACTAGGTGCTCTACTTCTGCAACTAGTCCCTCTACCTCTGCAACTAGTCCCTCTACCTCTGTAACTAGGTGCTCTACTTCTGCAACTAGTCCCTCTACCTCTGTAACTAGTCCCTCTACCTCTGTAACTAGGTGCTCTACTTCTGCAACTAGTCCCTCTACCTCTGCAACTAGTCCCTCTACCTCTGTAACTAGTCCCTCTACCTCTGCAACTAGTCCCTCTACCTCTGTAACTAGTCCCTCTACCTCTGCAACTAGTCCCTCTACCTCTGCAACTAGTCCCTCTACCTCTGTAACTAGGTGCTCTACTTCTGCAACTAGTCCCTCTACCTCTGCAACTAGTCCCTCTACCTCTGTAACTAGGTGCTCTACTTCTGCAACTAGTCCCTCTACCTCTGTAACTAGTCCTATCACAGTATTTGTGCTACATATGTCACTACAGGTGGTGGGTCTGTCCTGTCTAAGCCTACCTGGTCCTCCTCTTTGGTCCATGGTCCTTTCTTCAGGCTCGGGTCCAAAACCTGGTTCCACCTGTAGATCAGCTGGGCAGGGTCACGACCCTCCATGAAGTAACTCACTGACAGACAGGTGGAGAGACAGACAGGTGGAGAGAGACAGACAGGTGGAGAGAGAGACAGGTGGAGAGAGACAGACAGGTGGAGAGACAGACAGGTGGAGAGACAGACAGGTGGAGAGAGACAGACAGGTGGAGAGACAGACAGGTGGAGAGAGACAGACAGGTGGAGAGAGACAGACAGGTGGAGAGACAGACAGGTGAAGAGAGACAGACAGGTGGAGAGAGACAGACAGGTGGAGAGAGACAGACAGGTGGAGAGAGACAGACAGGTGGAGAGACAGACAGGTGAAGAGAGACAGACAGGTGGAGAGAGACAGACAGGTGGAGAGACAGACAGGTGAAGAGAGACAGACAGGTGGAGAGAGACAGACAGGTGGAGAGAGACAGACAGGTGGAGAGAGACAGACAGGTGGAGAGACAGACAGGTGGAGAGAGACAGACAGGTGGAGAGAGACAGACAGGTGGAGAGACAGACAGGTGGAGAGAGACAGACAGGTGGAGAGAGACAGACAGGTGGAGAGAGAGGGGTGTCAGTTGTTCTGTAGCTGCTGAGTAACATCAGTTTGTCAAAGTGTAAAATTCTTAAGTCACTATATTTCTTTAATATTAGTGACACCGACAGTATGATGTCATAGTGTGATGTCATTACTCTGCGTGTAGGGGATGAAGTTTCCGATCCTCATCTTGTCCACCAGCTCTCTGAGCAGATTGTCCTCAAATGCATTCCAACTGCTGCGTCTCAATGAGTCTGAGACGAACCGCTGGAAGGTCTGAAGACACATGAAGGCCGTCCTCCCGGTCTGAGAGACAGACAGGTCAGAGAGACAGACAGGTCAGGGAGACGGACAGGTCAGAGAGACAGACAGGTCAGAGAGACGGACAGGTCAGGGAGACGGACAGGTCAGAGAGACGGACAGGTCAGAGAGACAGACAGGTCAGGGAGACGGACAGGTCAGAGAGACAGACAGGTCAGGGAGACGGACAGGTCAGAGAGACGGACAGGTCAGAGAGACAGACAGGTCAGGGAGACGGACAGGTCAGAGAGACAGACAGGTCAGAGAGACAGACAGGTCAGAGAGTGTTTCCGTTCTCACATTATGGTTCATTATTATTTTCTCTGATTGTTGTTCAGTTGTTCTGTGAGGACAGTTACAGTTGTGTTACAGTTGTGTTACAGTTGTGTTACAGTTGTGTTACAGTTGTGTTAAAGAAAACGTCCACTGACACAACTGGCAGACAGAACCAGGTGTATCAGCTGAGGTGCTGCAACAAGTTCAGCTACGCAAAGTTCCACATGCTGTCACGAGAGCAGCTGAGAGGACATTAACTAGAGGAGAGGAGACGTGTTCTGACGATGGCTGAGGAGCGTTTAATGGTTATATCCTCCATCAGTGTGGGAGCATCATGGACAAAATACTATAAAATACAAATAAAACAAAGTCGGGTCTAAAGGATCCAACACCTCAAACTTCAACCAGCTACACATGATGAAGTGAAGGTAAAATAAACATTACTTTAGTTTCAAGTTACTAAATGAAACATTGAGTTGATAGAGAATTAAACATAAACGTGTCACAATCAAGACGTAGTAGTGAGTTCAGTGCAACATAAACAGCAACAAAGCAGGAAAAGGAGCATTACACCGTTTATACATTTATGCTCCACAATACGACATGTCATCCCTTCAGAGGACCTTTTATATTCTGTTGCTTCCTCCCATCTGTGTTGAGTAAATGACGGTAGTTAGACCTGCCAAGGTCTTCAGTTTTTCCTTATCACACACATTAGTGAAGCCGTTCAACCTGCTGCCGTAGTAACCGCATAGAAATAATTATATGAACCTCAGTTATAAAACGATGAAAAATAGTAAAACGAATATAAAATAGTCACATTCTGCTGCCAGCCTCTCGGAGGCGCAGTTAGCATTTATAAGATGATCTAATTAACATTTCAGTGATTAATAACACCTGCATAACAGATGATATTTATTTCATTTTTACTAAAACTGAAAAAAAAACCAGGGTTTTCTCAGGCTGCATGTAAAATTAGATTAATTATTAATATAGATTATTAGAAACACATTAATGATAATAACACTTCAGTTTATTATTAGTCATATTTTACCCAAAGATCAATAAAGTTCATCTAATAAGAAGCAAATGTTAAAAACAAACTCCAACACAGAAATGTAATAATAAAACCTCTAATAAATCTTTATCTCACCCCCAGCTGCTGGGCGATGCTCTCCCACTGTCTCTCCTCATGTCTCCTGCTGACCTCCTTCAGCTGCTGCACCTCCTCCTGACTCCACCGACTCTTATTCACCGACGGATGTAAGAAGTTCTGCCAGAAACAACGAAGGTCCTCCGCTTCCCTCGTTCCTTCAAACTGAGGAGGAGGAGAGAGGAGGAGAGAGGAGGAGGAGGAGGAGAGAGGAGAGAGGAGGAGGATAGAGGAGAGAGGAGGAGAGAGGAGGAGAGAGGAGGAGAGGAGGAGAGAGGAGGAGGAGGAGGAGAGAGGAGGAGGAGGAGAGAGGAGAGAGGAGGAGGAGGAGGAGGAGAGAGGAGAGAGGAGGAGAGAAGAGGAGGAGGAGGAGGAGGAGGAGGAGGAGAGAGGAGGAGAGAAGAGGAGGAGGAGAAGGAGGAGGAGAGAGGAGGAGGAGGAGGAGAGAGGAGGAGAGGAGAGAGGAGGAGAGAGGAGGAGGAGAGAGGAGAGAGGAGGAGGATAGAGGAGAGGAGAGAGGAGGAGAGAGGAGGAGGAGAGAGGAGAGAGGAGGAGAGAGGAGGAGGAGGAGAGAGGAGAGGAGAGAGGAGGAGAGAGGAGGAGGAGAGAGGAGAGAGGAGGAGAGAGGAGGAGGAGGAGGAGAGAGGAGGAGGAGGAGGAGAGAGGAGGAGGAGGAGAGAGGAGAGAGGAGGAGGAGGAGGAGGAGAGAGGAGAGAGGAGGAGAGAAGAGGAGGAGGAGGAGGAGGAGGAGGAGGAGGAGAGAGGAGGAGAGAAGAGGAGGAGGAGAAGGAGGAGGAGAGAGGAGGAGGAGGAGGAGGAGGAGGAGAGAGGAGAGAGGAGGAGAGAAGAGGAGGAAGAGGAGGAGGAGAGAGGAGGAGAGAGGAGGAGAGAGGAGGAGAGAGGAGGAGGAGGAGGAGGAGGAGGAGAGAGGAGAGAGGAGGAGAGAAGAGGAGGAAGAGGAGGAGGAGAGAAGAGGAGGAGGAGAGAGGAGGAGAGAGGAGGAGAGAGGAGGAGGAGAGAGGAGGAGAGAGGAGGAGAGAGGAGGAGGAGGAGGAGGAGGAGGAGAGAGGAGAGAGGAGGAGAGAAGAGGAGGAAGAGGAGGAGGAGAGAGGAGGAGAGAGGAGGAGAGAGAAGAGGAGGAAGAGGAGGAGGAGAGAAGAGGAGGAGGAGAGAGGAGGAGGAGGAGAGAGGAGGAGAGAGGAGGAGAGAGGAGGAGGAGGAGGAGGAGAGAGGAGGAGGAGGAGGAGAGAGGAGGAGGAGGAGGAGAGAGGAGAAGGAGGAGGAGGAGGAGAGAGGAGGAGAGAAGAGGAGGAGGAGAGAGGAGGAGAGAGGAGGAGGAGGAGGAGGAGAGAGGAGGAGGAGGAGAGAGGAGGAGGAGAGAGGAGGAGAGAGGAGGAGAGAGGAGAAGGAGGAGGAGGAGGAGAGAGGAGGAGAGAAGAGGAGGAGGAGAGAGGAGGAGGAGGAGAGAAGAGGAGGAGAGAGGAGGAGGAGGAGAGAGGAAGAGGAGGAGGAGAGAGGAGGAGAGGAGGAGGAGGAGGAGATCTTGTGATGAACAGTTTAACGTCTCTTCAGTGTTTTTTGGAATCTGAATGATTTATTTCTTACATCAATATTAGAGATTTTCTGCCAGTCATGATCTTCATATCGATCACCGATCAGCTCCTCCTCCTTCTTCCCTCTGACCAATCAGAGACAGTCGTTAACAGAAAACAGTCTCTCGCCCCCAAAAATAGAAACTCCTCACAGAGACAGAGACACACCTGAGCAGGTCGATGTCTCTCTCCAGACTGTCTATCTGCTGCCTCAGCTGCTGCCTGTCTGTCTGCTCTGCCGACGCCAGCTTCTGACTCAGGTAGTCCACCCTGAGAGACAGACAGCTCATTACAACGTTATCACTTCTGACTCAGGTAGTCCACCCTGAGAGACAGACAGCTCATTACAACGTTATCACTTCTAACTCAGGTAGTCCACCCTGAGAGACAGACAGCTCATTACAACGTTATCACTTCTGACTCAGGTAGTCCATCCTGAGAGACAGACAGCTCATTACAACGTTATCACTTCTGACTCAGGTAGTCCACCCTGAGAGACAGACAGCTCATTACAACGTCATCACATGTAGAAGACAAAAAACCAGTAAAAACAGAACTTATTGAAAAAATGAAAAAAGAAATGTAATTAAATCAGTATTTTGAATGTGTTTGATTTCTGTGTCGTCTGTAAACCAGGGTGGGAAACTAACGGGGGCTCGGGATAAAGCTGCCCCTAAACGCCTCTCACGGAGACTATCAGTAGACGCTACAATTAACCGATGTCCCCTAAACGCCTCTCACGGAGACTATCAGTAGACGCTACAATTAACCGATGCTCCCTAAACGCCTCACATGCAAGCTATAGGTAGATGCTATAATTCTGCGCTGGAGTTGATCGGATGGACGGCGGCGCCTGAGACGTCCTGCGCTGCGTCTTGAACGTAGACGCCAAGTTTCATTCACATCCTGCAACAGCTTCACTCTCACTGTCGTACTTCTTCTCACTACGGATGTAATGATGGTTGATGTTGACGAGTTTTTTAATTAAGACCTGTCACACTTCCAGCTGAGTCACAATCAGTTGGAAATGATCTACCTGAACCTTTTACTGCAATACTTTAACTACATCAAGCTCATAATACTTATGTACTTTTACTGCAATACTTTAACTACATCAAACTCATAATACTTATGTACTTTTACTGCAATACTTTAACTACATCAAGCTCATAATACTTATGTACTTTTACTGCAATACTTTAACTACATCAAGCTCATAATACTTATGTACTTTTACTGCAATACTTTAACTACATCAAGCTCATAATACTTATGTACTTTTACTGCAATACTTTAACTACATCAAGCTCATAATACTTATGTACTTTTACTGCAGTAGGATTTTTCATGCAGGACTTTTACTTGTAATGGAGTATTTTTATATTGTTGTATTAGTACTTTTACTGCAATAAAGGATCTGAATACTTCTTCCACCACTGAGTACTGACTACTACTACTACTACTACTACTACTAATAATAATATTGGATCTGACTTGGAGAGTTTGGGCTGGATGAGTCTCCTCAGACTGTCTCTGGTCACTGAGTGGATCAGCAGGTTCTTCTGCCAGCTTTCCCCTGAACAAACAAACCACATAAACAGATAGAAAGTCAGTCTGATGCTTGTTCAACTTCAGCCACTTGTTTGACCTTTCGTTCTTACATCGTTTAACTTTCAGCGTCTTGTCGTCGAAACAGCCCGTCATCCTGCTCGCCTTCTCCTTTGTCTCCTGATTGGCTGGAGGACCCTGGAGACAGACAGACAGACACAGCGGCTCATTGGTCGTTCGGAGGGCGGCAGCAGCTGACAGTAGCTGTCTGTCTGTGGCTGCTTCTCATTATGCTAACGAGATGCGAGGACGGAGGAATTTAATTCATCAAACAGGACGTCCTCGCCGTAGGATACACCTGTGGCTCCTCACTCTAAGCTCCTACAGGAGCCTCGTCTCTCCTCGTCTCCTCCTGGTGCATTTAAAGGATTGGGAGATCCTCCATGATGGCGGATCAGTTTCCAGGTCAGGGGAAGAGAGGACATGAGGAAGCATAAACAAGCCCAATGACAAGCACCATACGTCTTACCAGTCCTGTCAGCTTGTCCTTGAAGTAGGGTTTGAGGAAGCGACCCAGGTACATGCTGATTGGCTGCTGGTAGGAGGTGGGGGCGGGCTGTTCCCTGGAAGACTCTTTGATTGGTCCAGACAACTGAGACAGAAGCTCCTTCTACAGAGAGACACAGTGTGTGACATCATCAGTACTGACCTGCTGTCTGTGGCTGTGTGTCAGTACTGACCTGCTGTCTGTGGTTGTGTGTCAGTAATGACCTGCTGTCTGCGGCTGTGTCAGTACTGACCTGCTGTCTGTGGTTGTGTGTCAGTAATGACCTGCTGTCTGCGGTTGTGTGTCAGTAATGACCTGCTGTCTGTGGCTGTCAGTACTGACCTGCTGTCTGTGGTTGTCAGTACTGATCTGCTGTCTGTGGTTGTGTGTCAGTACTGACCTGCTGTCTGTGGTTGTCAGTACTGATCTGCTGTCTGTGGTTGTGCGTCAGTACTGACCTGCTGTCTGCGGTTGTGTGTCAGTAATGACCTGCTGTCTGTGGCTGTCAGTACTGATCTGCTGTCTGTGGTTGTGCGTCAGTACTGACCTGCTGTCTGTGGTTGTGCGTCAGTACTGACCTGCTGTCTGTGGCTGTCAGTACTGATCTGCTGTCTGTGGTTGTGCGTCAGTACTGACCTGCTGTCTGTGGCTGTCAGTACTGATCTGCTGTCTGTGGTTGTGCGTCAGTACTGACCTGCTGTCTGTGGTTGTGTGTCAGTACTGACCTGCTGTCTGTGGCTGTCAGTACTGATCTGCTGTCTGTGGTTGTGCGTCAGTACTGACCTGCTGTCTGTGGCTGTCAGTACTGATCTGCTGTCTGTGGTTGTGCGTCAGTACTGACCTGCTGTCTGTGGTTGTGTGTCAGTAATGACCTGCTGTCTGTGGCTGTCAGTACTGATCTGCTGTCTGTGGTTGTGCGTCAGTACTGACCTGCTGTCTGTGGTTGTGCGTCAGTACTGACCTGCTGTCTGTGGTTGTGCGTCAGTACTGACCTGCTGTCTGTGGCTGTCAGTACTGATCTGCTGTCTGTGGTTGTGCGTCAGTACTGACCTGCTGTCTGTGGTTGTGTGTCAGTACTGACCTGCTGTCTGTGACTGTGTCAGTACTGACCTGCTGTCTGTGGTTGTGCGTCAGTACTGACCTGCTGTCTGTGGCTGTCAGTACTGATCTGCTGTCTGTGGTTGTGCGTCAGTACTGACCTGCTGTCTGTGGTTGTGTGTCAGTACTGACCTGCTGTCTGTGGTTGTGTGTCAGTATTGACCTGCTGTCTGTGGTTGTGTGTCAGTACTGACCTGCTGTCTGTGACAGCGTCAGTACTGACCTGCTGTCTGTGGTTGTGTGTCAGTACTGACCTGCTGTCTGCAGTTGTGTGTCAGTACTGACCTGCTGTCTGCGGTTGTGTGTCAGTATTGACCTGCTGTCTGTGGTTGTGTCAGTACTGACCTGCTGTCTGTGGTTGTGTGTCAGTACTGACCTGCTGTCTGTGGTTGTGTCAGTACTGACCTGCTGTCTGTGGTTGTGTGTCAGTAGCGTCTCCAGCTGGTTCAGCGTCTCTTGAATGACCTGCTGGTAGACCAGGTTCATCTGTAGACAGGAATCCACTGACAGAGACAGACCCAGATCACTCTGCACACACACACACACACACACACACACACACACACACACACACACACACACACACACACACACACAGTTAGTATAATACTGAGTCTGGTTGAATGTAAACACCATGGAGCTCAGCGGGCGTGCACGTTAACATGCACGGCTGGTAATAAAGTGATCAGACTCTGTTGGTGTCTGTTCCTGTAGGATCCGACGTCGTATACACTCTGGTCACATGCCCGTCATGTAGTGACGTGTTTCCATGGTTACGTAGAGCTAATGACTGTATACATGATCAGATCATCCGTTCAGTGGGTGAGCTGTGACGTTCAGCAGCATCTGATTGGTCAGATGCTGCGTCCGACCCGCCTCCAAGCGGCATGCGGTGACATCTTCCCATCAAACAAGCGTAACTCCATCACTGCTGCAGTACGACCCGACACATTAAGATACACGTGAAGCAACTACCAACGCGACAGTATCAGCTAGTGTGACATCACAGGGTTGTTATGGTGCACGTTAACATGCACACCTGCTGAGTGAGTAAACAGTATCTGACGATGGTACTGACCTCATCACTGCTGCTGACGTCATCATCTGCTGGACACACACACACACACACACACACACACACACACACACACACACACACACACACACACACACACACACACACACACACACACAGGATCAGAAATGAATGAAAACAAAGATCGACTGTTTAAGCGTTCTGATTGGCTCGTACAGATCTGGGGTCTCATTTATAAAACTGTGTATAGGATCAATACTCAGACGTGGATCAGCCTCATATCTGCCCTTTAACAGTTATTATATGAAGTCCTGATGAACACTGATGTTCATGTTGTTCGTGTGCAGAACAGCAGCAGTAACAGAAGATCGTAATAAATCACAGATGTAACTGGTTAAGATTTGAGTTGGATTATATCTTTCAGGGTGATTATGGAATAATTATGGTTAAAACAAGCACAAATAACACTGCTGACTTTAGTGGAAATGTTCGTACTCCTGCTCAGAGTTTATGTACAGGTTCACATTCTGCCGTCAGGTTTGTTTTATAGATCAGAAACTTTACGTGGGACGTGGCGTTCGCCTCTTTCAGGCCCCGTTTTGTGTTATAAACGAGAGCCCAGACGTCAGAGCTGCTGCTGTGATCTGATCTTTATATTTTTATAACATGTCACTAAACAGAAAATGAAGCCTGTGTATAAAGATGGCTGAAGCTTCTCCACCTCCTGCTGCTGCCGTGCAGAGAGAAGCCAAAATGTCTCCTCAGGGGAAGGAGGAAGAGGAGGAAGAGGAGGAAGAGGAGGAGGAGGAGGAAGGCTCAAGAATTGTCAATTAAACACAGCAAAGAGAAGTTGTTGTCATTGGCTCCGTCATTACAAACATTGAAACGCTGCCACCTGCTGGCTGCCTCTGAACACGTTCAGGTAGACAGACAGGTAAACAGAGAGACAGACAGGTAGACAGAGAAACAGGTAGACAGTTAGACAGGTAGACAGACAGGTAGACATACAGACAGAGAGGTAGACAGACAGGTAGACATACAGACAGACAGGTAGACATACAGACAGGTAAACAGGGAGACAGACAGGTAAACAGGGAGACAGACAGGTAGACATACAGACAGGTAAACAGGGAGACAGACAGGTAAACAGGGAGACAGACAGTTAGACAGACAGACAGACAGGTAGACATACAGGTAGACAGTTAGAGAGACAGACAGGTAGACAGAGACAGAGGTAGACATACAGACAGACAGGTAGACTGAGAGACAGACAGGTAAACAGGGAGACAGACAGGTACCTGACACACAGACAGGACTATGTGGTCCCAGGAAGCTCTCCAGGTTCTGGATCTCTGACTGGATCTTGTCTCTCTGAGCCAGCAGACCTGCCGCCGTCTGCAGGAGGGAAAACGTCACTGAGTCACTTCCTGTTCCTGAACGTTTACGGAACAAACTGAAATATTGTTTAGATGAAGCTACCTGCCCCTCCTCTTCCTCACTGCCAGCGTCTGATTGGTCATCTGATCAAAGAGAGGAGATCACTGTTAGAGAGACAGACAGGCAGGTAGATAGACAGACAGGCAGACAGGTAGATAGACAGACAGGTAGACAGACAGACAGACAGGCAGACAGGTAGACAGACAGAGAGACAGGCAGACAGGTAGATAGACAGGTAGACAGGTAGATAGACAGGCAGACAGGTAGATAGACAGACAGGTAGACAGACAGACAGACAGGCAGACAGGTAGATAGACAGAGAGACAGGCAGACAGGTAGATAGACAGACAGACAGGCAGACAGGTAGACAGGCAGACAGACAGGCAGACAGACAGACAGATAGATAGACAGACAGACAGGTAGATAGACAGACAGGTAGATAGACAGACAGGTAGATAGACAGACAGGTAGATAGATAGACAGACAGACAGGTAGACAGACAGACAGACAGGCAGACAGGTAGATAGACAGACAGACAGGCAGACAGGTAGATAGACAGACAGACAGGCAGACAGGTAGATAGACAGACAGACAGGTAGATAGACAGGTAGACAGGTAGATAGACAGACAGACAGGTAGATAGACAGGTAGACAGGTAGATAGACAGACAGACAGGCAGACAGACAGACAGGCAGACAGGTAGATAGACAGACAGACAGGTAGATAGACAGACAGACAGGCAGACAGACAGACAGACAGGCAGACAGGCAGACAGGTAGACAGACAGGTAGATAGACAGGCAGACAGGTAGATAGACAGACAGGTAGACAGACAGGTAGATAGACAGGCAGACAGGTAGATAGACAGACAGACAGGCAGACAGACAGGTAGACAGACAGACAGGTAGATAGACAGACAGGTAGACAGGTAGATAGACAGACAGGTAGATAGACAGACAGACAGGTAGATAGACAGGCAGACAGGTAGATAGACAGACAGACAGGTAGATAGACAGACAGACAGACAGACAGGCAGACAGGTAGACAGACAGACAGGTAGGTACCTGTCTCACTGCTCAGCAGCTCCAGTTCACTGTGTGTTGCAGACAGACTCTGTTCCAGCCTCTCCACCTGTCGCTGGATCCTGTCTCTCTCTACTGACAGAGAGACAGACATGTCTGTGAACACACACACACACACAAACACACACACACACACACACACACACACAGACACAGACACAGAGACACACACACACACACACACACAAACACACACACACACACACACACACACACACACACACACACACACAGAGACACACACACACACACACACACACACACAGAGACACACACACACACACAGGATCAGAAATTAATGAAAACACAGACGGAGTGTTTCAGCGTTCTGATTGGCTCGTTCAGATCAGGAGTCTGATGCTCACAGATACTACTGCAGTACTGTAGTACTCTCAACAGTACTGATAGTACTCTCAACAGTACTGATAGTACTCTGAGCAGTACTGATAGTACTCTCAACAGAACTGTTATTACTCTGAGCAGTACTACTACTGTAGTAGTACTCTACAGTAGTATTCTACTGTAGTACTCTGCAGTACTGATACTACACTGAACAGTACTGCAGTAGTACTACTTTGATCAGTACTACAGTAGTACTCTCAGTAATACTCTGAGCAGTACTGTTCAGAGTACTATCAGTACTACAGTAGTACTATGTAGTACTACTCTACTCTGCAGTATTTGAGTCTTTCTGACCTTCAGTCTCGCGGGGGTCTCTGCTCTTCTTCTTCTTCTCTCACGTGTTTTAATACCTGGATTATTTATTTGTGGATAAACTCTTCCGCTCCTCGCGCCGCGGAGCTCCAATCAACGCAGGTCTGTCGTTAACATATTACCCAGCAGGCTGTGCGGCGGGACCGTGTCCCCGTCCCCGAACTCCGACAGGGTTCCGGTACAAACGTTCCGGGTGAACCACAGCCGGGTTTAATAAGGAGTCAGTCTGTAGGACCAGACCGTCTGTAGGCCGTCAGTCTGTAGTCAGTCTGTAGTCAGTCTGTAGGTGCAGCTAATGCTAATGCTAACAAACAAACCAAGCGCCGGTCCGCTCTCTATATTCTTCCCCCTGACCTGTCTTCCGGTCGCTCCGCTGTTTGGTTCCGCTGGTTGAGACTGTAAACATGAATAAACACATTTATGCTCATTTGTGTTTTTATTTATTGTTTTGTTTGTTTTATTATTATAATTTATGTTCGTCTTGTCTTACTGCGCAGACTCCCGCCAGCTTTTACTGACCCTGCTGTTTGTAAATATATTATTTCATAAACATGAATTCTTCCTGTTTGATAACTCCTGACACTATCAGCCTCTCGGATCTTACGGATATTTCATTGGACTAAAACTGGACAGATGTGAAAGCAGCTGGAAACTGATGAAACGTGAAAATATATGAAAGCTGCACTTTGTGTGTGAAACATGAACAGCAGGAGTCAAACAAACATTTATTACTGTCATCAATAAAACATCCGGTTATCAGAAGCAGAACACGAACACGTTTAAACAACAATAAACAGACGTGAACTCGTATAGAATTAGACTTTATTTGCTTTTACATTTTTTAATTCACTCACATCCTGTTTCTGACACCTTGTCTGGCCATTATTTCTATTATTATTATTATCATTGTTGTTGTTATTATTGTTGTTGTTGTTCTGTCAACCAGCCGGTCGAGGCAGATGGCGCCACCCAGAGTCCGGTTCTGCCTGACGTCTCTGTGGTCTCGATGTGAAACTTCTATTA